>NW_006399895.1:3811656-3822586 GCF_000299155.1 Elephantulus edwardii
ACTCGACGGCAAACAACAACAACAGAAGCTTCTTAGAAGAAGCAGCTCTCTTCTAGTAGTTTCTTGATTGCCTTCCAAATTGACAGTCTAATCTTCTTCAACTTTATCAGACAATGTTTCAGGAACTGTGCTAATCACAAAAAAATAAAACAAAACAAAACAAAAAACCCCAACCATCAAAAATCCTGTTGCCATCAGGAACATTCCGACTGAAGTCTTTGAAATACTGTGTCTTAATTCTCTCAACTCTATGTCTTCCTTGGAGGTAAGGATGATGACAGTTCATCTCATGTACTTTGGGCATGTTGTCAGGAAGGGCTTTGGAAAAAGACATCATGCTGGGAAAGGTGAAAGGTCAAAGAAAGAGAGGAAGCCCTCAAGAGATGGATTAACACAGTGACTTTAAGAATGAGCTAGAGCGTAGTGGAGATTGTGGGAACGACAGGACAAGGCAAGATTCTGATCTCTTGTGTAGAGGGTCATGGTGAATTCTAGTCAACTTCGACCTGGTGCATAAGTAGGATCCTAAGGAGACTTTTCTTTGTTCTTAAGTTACCAGTAACCAATCAAAGCAGTTGCCATCATGGTATTTCTGACTTATGACAACAACTCCGTATGTTTCAGTGTAGACTTGCATGTGTCATTTTCTATGGTCCCAAACCTTCAGACAGAGAGCATCAGACTTTTTTCCCAAGGTGCCTCTGGATAGATAGATGCCAACTACCAACACTGGTGTTAGTAGCTAAATGCTTGGTCATTTGTGCCATCCAGGGTGTCACCCATCTACCCATGTTAGCTCATCTGTCTGCTAGATTGTTTAATAGGCCATACTTTCTAGTATTGTCACTATAGAAATGTTTTTCTTTAAAGCAAATTCCAAGATGGTAAGTAATGTTTCATCCATATGAAGTAATTACAGATGATCATCTCCAGTTCCAAATTGTCACTCAAATTTAAGTCTTTGATCCTTAAATTCATGGGATTTTATTTCCTACTGAGCACATACATGCTTATGTCTAAACTGTAAAGTTACTTGTCACATAGCAAAAATGTTTTCCAGAGAGAGAGTTTATGCTTGTTTCAAAGTATTTCCTAACACACGTAAGGAAGGGTATACTCTACTTAGAAAAGAATTAACACTGTCATTTAGTCAATAAATTCATGATGGATTCCTTCCCATTCTATAAAACCACATAGAATAGAAACTGCTACATTTCCCTATTCTATGAAGAAATTCTTTTCATGGAATAAATCTCAGATTATTCTAAAACATAGTCCCCATTAAACAATCGCCAGAAAACGAGATGAAAGTACAATCCTGTTTTGACCAATCACGCCCACTATGAACACAAATGAACTTTTCGTCCCAAACTGTCTTCTTTGAAATGCTCAAAATGTTTCCCAATGGCCTTTGCACCTGTATCTAACGTCATCTTTCTGTTGCCAGCAAGAATCCACCATGATTTGGATCCTGCGTCTTCTGCATCTAAATATCATCTTGCAAATGATACTCCACGTAATGGATTTCTGCTGGTGGCTTCATGAAGTCGTCACAGTTTTTATATCAGCATGTTTTATACTTAGAGTGGGAAAGCTTGCATTAAATGAAACCTGCATATTTATTATCATTGGACTTACTCTTCTTTTGATGTTTTTACTCAGTAAATGTTTCTTCTAGCACAACAATGCAGGTCAAAGGCAAGCATCAGCGTTATGTTGTCCATCTACAGCATGAACCTCCAATTTAACCCAGGTTGCAAGAGCTGGAATACCAGTTTATAATCCTTTTCTGCACCTGTAGACTGGCCTCAATGTATTTTATTTTTATTTACTCTTATCCAACCTGAAATAAAATTTTGTTTTTATGCCATAGGAAGAAGGACTTGGTCTCTGTCTACTTTACTGGCCATTTTTAGAAAAACCCTTCTTGTATTGAAGTAGGGGAAAAATTCATTTCCACAATTTCACAATCTCTCTGGGGGTTAACAAATGAAAAAAGAACTAATGGAAGGGAGCTCTGGTGGTCTAGTGGCAAAAAGCTGCACTGAAATCCCAGAGGTATGGAGTTCGAATCCACCAGATGCTCTGCTGGAGAAGGAGGGGCAATTTCCTCCTGTACCAGTCAGATCCGATTTAATGGTACACACACACAAAATTATAAAATTTAAAAAAATAACTAATGGAAGAGAAAGGTTTAAGGAGAAAGTCTTCAGAGCCAGACGTTTAGTAAAACTTTTCTGAGTCCTAGAGTGAATGTTCTTTCCTGGATAACAAAGGGCAAATATGTTATTTTCATTTTAGAGATTATTTAACAGGAAAGAGTAAGAATTGCAGATGGTCCAGCTTCTACCTTTTGCTCTTCATCAACTGAACTCATTGTTGTCAAGTCAGAACCAACTCCTAGATAACCATCAAGCTGATTCTCAGAGGTTGCACATTGGACTGAGATTGTCTATCTTTCTCCTGCGGAGCAGCTGACAGATTGGAACCTTCTGTCTTTGGATTGGCAGTGCAATTCCTTCCCCACTGTCGTTGGTTTCTCTCAACTTCAAGCCTTCTCATAGCTGACACTCCGGTGGGTTTTCAGACACAGTAATCACATGGGAAGAGACCCATCCTTCTCTGGTGGAGCAGCTGGTGGATTAGAAGTATGTGACTTTGGTATTGGAGCACACCTTTTCCCACTAGGCTCCCAAACCAAGGTGATAATCTTTCCCTTATTAAATGCTAACAATTGGAGCAGGTTGAGCATATTTTCTGTCTGTTAGGGTGAGGATGCTGGTAGCCTATACCTGTGTAAAAGTCTAGAGTCTTTGCTCCTTTCTCTTCACAGGATATTGATTGTGTCTCTCTCACAGCCAGGTTCTGTGAAAAGTAAGCAACAGAACCAGAGCCTATAGGATCAGATAGAGATTTTTCTAGTTCCTCTGGTGGCCTAGTGAATAAGGAGTTATGCTACCAACCCAAAGGTAGGCTGTTTAAAACCACCAGCAGCTCCATGGGAGAAAAATGGACAATCACTACTAGTGTGATTTATGTTTTTATTATGTGCCACTGAGTCGCTTGTGACTCATAGCAACCTTATGTACAACAGTCCTATACCCTGCTCTATCCTGTGCCAATCTTAATTGTCTCCGACACACCTACTCCCTTAACTCCAGTTACTGAATCAAGACATCTCATTGAGGGTCTTTCTCTCTTGCATTTATAGTCTCTTAATCCTCTGGAGTGTCAGCAATGAGTGGCTTCTGACTCAATGCCATGTAAAAATTATGTCAGTTGCCAATGATAGTGACTTCGTTCTCTTGGGGACACTGGACAATGTCTGCAGTCATTTTGGGGCTATCATAAAGGGAGATGAAGAGTGTTGGTATCTATTGGTAAATAGAGACCAGAAATGCTGCTAAACAAGACAGGCCCTGAAACAGAGAATTCTCTGATACCAAATGTCAGTGCCAAACATGAGAAATCCTGTTGTGATGTTCCTGGCTAGGTACCAAGCCGAGTCTCACAAATGGATAAAAAGATGATTATATACCCAGCAACAGTAGCAAAGTTCAACAGGACAGCAAACAACAAATGCTGATGAGGTTGTGGAGAGGCTGGAACTCTTATTCACAGCTGCTGGGAGTGTAAAATGGTACAGCCACTATGGAATGTGGTCAGGTGCTTGCTCAAATAGTTAGAAATAAAAATACTGTTTGACCCAGCAATTCTACTACTGGAAATATACCCTAAAGAAACCAGAGCCATAACTCAAACAGATGTATGCACATACATGTTTATTGCTGTGTTATTCACAATACCAAAGAGATGGAAGCAACCCAAGAGCCCATCAAAAAATAATAGAATAACTATGGTACATTCACACCATGGAATATTATGCAGCACTGAAAAAATGAACTTGTAAAACATTACGCAAGACGGGGAGGATGGAGGAGATTATCCTGAGTGAAAGAAATAGCTCAGCCAGAAAAGGATAAATATTGCATCACACCAGTGTTATAAAATAGGACAGACATGGGGGGGCGGGGGAAGAATGAGAATAAACACTGCATTAGAACGGATGAGGGGGCAAACTGTTGAAAGGAAAAAATGATTAGGCATAAGTAAAACAACAATCTGGAACAAGGGATGGAATGTGGGGCATCCTGGGGGAGGAGGATGAAGAGGAAGAAAATGTACAACAATGGAAATTATTTAAAATAAATAACAAAAAAAGTTAGATGGTTCTGAATCCATCAGCTCACTGTATGGGAGAAAGATGGGGCTCTGAAAAGCTTATGAAGTGGCTATACTCTGTCCTATAGGGTCGCTGTGGTTCGGAATTCCCTAGACTGTAGTGGGTTTATTGGTACGTGGAGTAACTTCAGGAGACTTCTTGTTCCTTCTCCTTCAAGGCCTTGCTCTGGGTGGTGAAGGCAAGGTAGAGAAGGTGGTTATTAGGTGCCGTTGACTACAACTCATATCGACCATACACGCAACAGCCCATTGTAGCATCACCCTGCCAACCCACCTAGTTGAGGGTCTTTCTTTCCTTCACTGACCCTCCCTCTCCAGGAATAGTACCTCCTAGTAACAAGTCCAAAGTACATGAGCTGAAGCCTCTTCATTCTTGCCTCCAAAGAGCATTCTGGCTGCACCTTCTCCAAGACATAGCTGTTTGTTCTCTTGGCTGTCCCTGAGGTGTTCAGTGCTCTTCTCCAACACCACAGATCAAAGGCGTCAATTCTTTTTCTGTCATCCTTGTTCAGTGTCCAGCTCTCAGAAGCACAGCAAGTAATTGGAAAGCCCATCGCCTGAATCAGACACATTGATGTAGCTATCTCCATCTCTGGCAATAATCTGTTGCCTCGACGCTGGGCATCTTACTTGGATTTACAATCAATACACTTGGTACCTCAGTCAGCTCTGGGGAAAGTCTGCAGTCAAGGGACCTTGCCAAATTCCTGGGGAGCAATGATGTCGATTCGAGGACTTTTCAATAATCTTTTTAATCACTTGCTATGCATCTGAAAGCTGTACAATGACTAAGGATGACAAGGAAGAATCAATGCCTTTGAGTTCTGGTGTTGAAGAAGAGTATTGAATATCCCCATGGATTGTCAAAAGAATACGTTTTGGAATAGGTTCAGCCAGAGTGCGCCATGGAGGCCAATATGATGAAGCTTCAGTTCACATTCTTTGGGCATGTTGCCAGGAGAGGATAGTCCTTGGAGAGGGACCTTTTGCTTGGAAAAGTAGACGAACCACGAAACAGAGGAAGAGCCTCAACCAGGTGGATTGACACAGTGACTACAGCAATGGGCTCGAGACTGTCAGAGCTGATGGGGATGACACAGAATAGACAGGGTTCAGCTGAGCATAGGGTCGCTGTGAGTCATACTCGACTCAACATCACCTAACAACAACCTGCGCTGGGAGATGGTCCCGAGACATCATCATTTTATCCAACGCAGAGCTTCACAGACGTAAGTCAACTGCCACTATTCCAAAGTGAGCGATGAAAATACCGCACATGCGAACACGACGTTTGCAATGGATAGGGAGTACTGCGCATGCGCAAACGGCAATTTCCACCCCCCCTTCCCACCCCGGGCTGGGGCGTTCTGCGCGTGCGCACTCTTTTCAGACGGCGCGCAGGTGAGAGGCGCGTTCCCACGCCCGCCCCCGGCTCCGCCCCCTGCGCGTCTTAGCCCGACGCCGTTGCCATGGAGAAGCAGGCTGCTAGTGGACGCGTCTGCAGCTGTGTCTACGAGACAGGCAGCCTCTGCCAACTGCGGTCCGTGTCTCATGCGACTCCATGGAGTCGCAAAGCCCCGTGGAGGCTCCCGCGTCTCGGTGGGGCCTGGGCCGCTGCAGGCACTTCTTCTGGCTGGGCGTCGTCTTCGACATAGTGGGCTCCGTGGTGCTGTTCACCGGCGTCTTCTCCAACCTGCTCTTCTACGACCTCCTGCTCTACCTGGGGGCCATCATCATCTTCCTGAGCCTACTCTGGTGGATATTCTGGTACACGGGCAACGTCGAAATGCCCAGCGAAGAGAAACTGCTCCTCCGGCCGCCCTTCCAACAGCACTCCATCGTCACAGCCTTCCGCCAGAGGGTCAGCCACCGCTTCTCCGCCACCATCGACAACGTGTCCACCACGATCCAGCGCATCGCGGAACACCCGTGCAGGAGGACCATCCAGAGAGCTGCTTTCCCGGCCCCGATGGCCACCGGCCAGCCAGAAAAAGGGACCCAGGGTGAGGTCCCCGGGAATGGCGACGCCCAGGCCGGTGGCGGGGAGCAGCTCAGCCATGAAGGGACCCCAGATACAAAGGTGTGGCCTGTGCACGCCTGCCCCGTGGGACTACCTTCTGAGCACCTTGACCCCTCTGATTTAGGGTCTGGACGCCCCAGACTCAATATCCCCACAGCCTTGCCGTAGCAGAGCCAGCTTGGTGACCCTTTGACTTCTGCAGGTCAGCCTCTGGTCCTTCCTGCTCCTACAAGGCAATCAGTCCTTTACTGGGTCAGCCTCCAGCGAGCTCGGCCTTGACTTCTTGCTGTCCCTCAACTTCTGGTTAATCTTGCCTCTGGGGGCCATTGCCGTGGATTCTCAGAGCCACTCTCTGGTGCCTGAGCCCCCCTCCAGCTTCACAGCTAAGCTCCAGAATTTTCCTCGCGCCTCTCAAGCTCAGCCTCCTGTTGATAGGGCTTCTCCAATTTGTGTCTCATCGATTTTCTGCCTGTCCAGTCATCTCAGGCACTGTTTGTCCCTCCTGGGTCTCTCATGGTGTCCAGAGCTCTCAGAGCACACCTCTGGTCCAACAGGCCATCTGACCACTTTTGTTAGTCTGAGAGATTTCATGAGGTCTACTTTCAAAAGTTCAGTTCGAGGCAATCTTATGAAATCCGCATCCCAATGCCCAGTATTAAAAGATTTCTCGAAGTCAGCCTCCAATGTTCAGTATTAAGAGATTTCTCAGTTAACTTTGAAATGCCTAGTATTGAGAGTTTTCTCAAAGTCAGTCTTCAGATATCCATGCCTTCTCATAATCAATCTTCTAATGCCCAGCAATGCTGTACTAAGCCAATTGCTTAAGCTTCCTGGATTTTGCCACGACTTCCACAGGCATTAGCTCAGGAACTATCTGCATGCCCCATCAGCTGTCCCTGAGACAGCAGCTCCAGCCGTTCCGGGGCCAGCTGTCACTTCCTACTCAGGGATGTAATAGACTCAACAGCTAAGATGAAAAGTAAACTCACACCCTCACCCGGCAACCCTAGTCACACCAGAGACGTGTGAGTTGCAGCTCAATCCTCTGACACGTGTCTTTGGAGGAATGTTAAAGTTCCTCCTTCACAGGATGGGTGTTCTGAGGGTTTCTCCAACTCCTCCTGTTTGTCTTTATTTCTTATAATGAGGTAAAAAAAAATAAAGCTAGTGAAATCCCCTTAGGATTAGATACCAAGAGCTCAGGTATATTCCTTTATTAAGCATCGTGTTCCAAGTGGATGCATGCTAAGATTTTAGCTGTCAGATAATGAAAACAATGTCTTGTTTAGGCTTTGCAGAATGATAACAGAGAAAATTATATTCCTTTGTGAGTTTAAGGTCTAAAGGCTGGAGGGAGGTGTTGGTTTAAGAATGCTTCCCCAACTGAATATGATTATTGTTGTTGTTGATTGCCGTTGAGTCAAGCAAGCACAACTCATAGCAACCCTATGAACAAAAGATCTGAAGCTTTTCTATAACTATTGTTTCTCAAAGTCATAGAGTTTTTCAAGAGGCATGTTGTTTAGGAAGTGGAAGCCACTCCTGCTTCCAAACCTGTCCTAAACTGGGAGTTCCACCAAACACTGTTCACCACAGGTAACTGTTATGGCATTTGACACCCTAATGGCACAAAGTTCAGCATCACAGCAACCCCAGGTTACCACAGTACAGCATATTGACAGAAGAGTGCTGTACCACTTAGAATGTTCCTCCAAAATATAACAAATGACTTTTAAATACAGAGGTCTTCCCTGATATCTTGTTGACTCTAAACAAGAGGCTGAAATAAAAAACAACCAATATAGTATGTTGTTGTTATGTGCTGTTGAGTCACCTGCGACCTATAGCAACCCTATGTACATCAGTTCTTAACCATGTCTGCCAAGAAAACAAATACATCTGTCTTGGAGAAGGTGAAATTGTTAGATATAAAAAAGCACGAGGGCGCAAGGGCAAGAAATACAGAAAGGAATTGGTCCCAAGAATTGGTCCCTTTAATGCGCGGTCTAAGAAGGACACCAAGTAACCTGGCGCATGGCATGTGGACATGGTCGAAATGGTGCACCGGCAGTTTGGGGGGGTTTCCTTTAAAGGGGTCCTGGGGAAGACTAACATGGTACTTTTCAGAATTTGGCGTGTTAATTAAGTTAGGTCTTAGTTTTTTAAATCAAGCTCAGACCCTTATCAGGATCCATTGTCTGCTCTGGTCTTTGATATGACCAGTTTAGGTGTTATCAACTTTCTCAGGAAGTGATCAAGCTTGGGGGGCGGTGGGGCACCTGCCATATTCTTCTTTCAGAAACCAGGTCTCTCCTTGGAGGCAAGGATTTTGAAGCTCTGGCTCACATACTTTGGGCACATGGCCAGGAGAAACTCAGCAGGGTGGAGGGACAGTGCAGGAGAAGACGGACCCTGGATGAGATGGGTTGATACAGTATCTTGGGCAATGGGTGTTGGTTGGTGTGTCTGAGACTGGCTCAGGACAGGGAAGATGATTAGAGGGATGCATTGCTCTGTGCCATTGAGTCGATTTTGACTTGTACCAATCCGCATCTCTCTCCCACAGAGCAGCTAGTGGGTTTGATCTTTTAGTAGCAATGAGCACTTAACCACTGCTTCACCAGAATTCCTTACAAGGCTGTATAAACAATATCCAAAATTTCACTGCCTTTAAGTTGATTCCTGCTCTTTTTTTTTTTTTTTAATTTTGTGTGCGTGTACCGTCAAATCAGATCTGACTGGTACAGGAGGATCTTGCGCCTCCTCCGGCAGAGCGTCTGGTGGATTCGAACCGTGTTCCTCTGGGATTGCAGTGCAGCTTCTTGCCACTAGGCCAACAGAGCTCCCCCAACTCCTGCTCTTAGTAATCCATCTTTCCCCTGAAGAACAGCTGGTGGATTCAAGTGGCCAAGCTTTCGGTTGGTAGCCTGACACATAGGCCCTAGGCTACAAATTAGAATTGCATTCGAGAGTAGGGCCCTTAATCCTTTAAAAATTATTATCTTTTGACTGCATCAAGGAAGAGGTCTGTAGTTTGGGATTCTTGATCTTGACTGAATACTCTTCTGGCTCTAAAGGGAACAGCATCCAGCAATAATAAATTTGTTTTCACAGAGTCATTTCAATGGATAACTGTGGTAGTCTAGTGATAATAATAATGATTGTTTTTTACATTTTTTATTTTTAAAGGTCTTGTTATAAAATATATAACAAAACATTTTTAATCATGTGCATAATTCACTGGCTTAATTAAAACCACTATAGTGTGCAAACATCACCCTTCTTCATGTTGTATACCATCAAGTCAGATCCGACCCATAGCTGACCCTCCAGTGGGTTTTCAGAGGCAGTTAATCACATGGGAGGAGATTGCCTATCCTTCTCCCATGGAGCAGCTGGTGGATTTGAACTGCACACCTTCCGGACTGCAGTGCAGCTTCTTGCCACTAGACTACCAGAGATCCCTTACTTATTTCACCATTGCTTATTTCAATTTTTTTTCTCACCACCAAGTAGGAATTTAATATCCCTTAAGCAACAACTCCACCTCTTTCCCCCTTCTCCTTGCCCCTGCCAACATCTAGTCAACTTTTCTCTACAAAGATTTGCCTATCTCAGGTATTTACATGAGAATCAGCAGTATTTGTCCTATTAAATCTTTACTTAATTTCATATAATGTTCACTCACTTTGATGACTCTTATAGCAGATATCAGGACTTCATTTCTCTTAAAAGCAGGGTATTACATGTGTCCAGTATATACATATATCCTTGGAGGCAAAGATGACAAAGCTTCACCTCACATACTTTGAGCATGCTGTTAGGAGAGGCTAATCCTTGGGGAGGAACATCATGCGTGGAAAGGTGGAGGGTCAGAGAAAAAAGACGCTCAGTCACTGATTTGACACAGTTACTGCTGTCCAGTGTGTCAGAAATGATGAGGATGGGACAGAATAGGACAAGGTTCAAACATTCATAGAGTCGCTATGAGTCACATTCAATGGCACCTAACAACAACATATGTGTGTATCACATTTTATCTATACATTCATCTACTGATGGGCCCTAGTTCATTTTTACCTTTCGGCAATTATGCATCTTTCTGCAGTGAGCACTGGTGAGCAAGCTTAAGTCCTTACGTTGAAGTCTTGTGTATACCCTTAAGAGAGGAATTGCTGACTTCATCTGATAATTCTGTGTGTAACTCTTTGAGGCAATATTGAACAGCTTTCCACAGCAGCTGCACTATTTTAAATTCTTCCCAGCAATGTCTAAGGGTATGATGATTGCTTTTAAAAGTAGATTTATTAAGAAAAGAGAGAAAAAAAATTAAAGGCCACCATGACCTATTCACCCTCCACTTCCCGTCTCAGAATCTAAACGTGGTCACCTTTGAGTAGAGAGTCCACCCACCCACCTCGGGCAGCACCACCTGCAGATGAAAAGTTAAATTTAAGAAAAGAGAGGGGGGAAAAGTAGATTTAAGTACACATTAGGTGTCTCTCTGGAGACTAAGGTGCGTCTGATGCAGGCCATGGTCTTCGCAATCACTTGTTATGCATCAGAGAGTTGGACAATGACCAAGGAGAATAGAAGGAGAATTGATGGCTTTGAGCTGTGGTGCTGGAGAAGAGTATTGAGAATACCATGGACTGCTAGGAAAACAAA
>NW_006399895.1:3822847-3824885 GCF_000299155.1 Elephantulus edwardii
CAGGCGTCTCGACGGCACATAACAACAACAGATTTAAGTAAACACATTTGAGTCAATTTAGAGATGAAGTTAGTTGTAGCTTTGATAGCCTAGTGGCAAGAAGGCAATTCTACAATCCTGAAGGCACGTGGTTTGAGGTCACCAACTTCTCTGCAGGAGAAGGATGGGCAGTCTCCTCCTGTGTGTTTAATTGCCTCTGAAAACCTGCTGGAGAGTCAGCCACAGGTTGGTTCTGACTCTGTGGCACTCAACAATAACAACAGTGACTCCCGAATGAACCTGAGGTGTGAGAAACATTTGGTTGTTTGTACTAGATTGCATAAGCCTACTACCAAATCACAAGATAAGAAGGACAAATTCCACTCAACCCCTAATCTCTAATCAACCGGAAAGGTCACAAAGATCAGGTGGAAGTCATAACTGGGAGAAACAAGTGCTCTCATCAACAGTATACACACTGCTCAGAAGAGATTTCCTGGTCTTTCTCACTAATCCTCTTAACTGTTCTGTGATGAGTGGGAGGTTAGTGGTAATTCCTTTGTGAGCTTAAGGCTGTGGGGTAGAGCAACACTTTGATATGATGCTTCCCTTCTTTAAACTAGGACAACATATTAACCAAGATGTTCATCCTTGTTTAATGTTAGGTGTGGTCCAGTTGAGTAAGATGACACTAACAGCACTGTGAACTCAGATCTGAACCCTGCCCTATCCTGTACCACCCTCGCTATCTCGGACACACTCAGCTCATTGCTACAGTCACTGTAGGAGATAGAGTTTCTGAATTTAATTATCATTTAAAAGCGTATAATTTTTCTTTTACTTTTCAAAGAGAAGAGCGAACTGGGAGGAGGTTGGGCAGGGGGAAAAGTACAATAATGAATGAATGGAAATCCAAAGTCTCTGTAAACTTCCATTAAAATTAATTTAAAAAAAGAGTGTTTATATATATCTTGTGTTATATAAAGGTCAAAGGAAAGATAGTTTTATTAGAAAAGGTACATCCCAGAAAGTGAGAAAAATGGGTATTTCTCCAAAAGTAAAGTGGAGAAAAGGTCTAAATATATGTTTTTGTTACTATGTGCCATCAAATTGATTCTAACTCGTAGTGATCCTATAAAACAGAGTAGAACGGTCCCTTAGAGTTTCCTAGGCTGATTCTTTCTAAGAGCAGTTTACCAGGTCTTTTTTCCATAAAGCCCCCAGGGGCTTATATTAACGGTTCAGGACACCAGCTTTTTTATTAGCATCAGAACACTTAAGGATTTTACTGCCCAGGAGTAAAACATTTTAGCTCTTTTGGCTTTGTGCAATTTTATTCCAATTTGTATACTTGAATTCCAAAATATATAGGTATTCAGTAAGGAGAAGCTATTTGTGGTGTTTATTTCTGTTTTTAAAAAGATAAAAGTTCAGAAGGAGCTCTGGTGGCCTAGTGGCAATAAGCTGTACTGCAGTCCCAGCGGTACTTGGCTCTGCTGTAGAAGGTGGGACAATCTCCTCCTCCTGTACCAGTAGGGTCTGATTTGACAGTTGTTGTTAGTGTTGTTGTTATGTGCTGTCAAGTCGCTAGCGACTCATAGTGACCCTATGCACAACAGCCCTAAACTCTGTCCTGTGCCAATCGTACTGTCTCTGACACTCCCATCCCGATTGTCCCAGTCACTGAATCAACCCACCTCATAGAGGGCCTTCCCCTCCTGCGCTGTCCCTCCACCCTCTCAAGCATGATGTCCGTTTCCAAGGAGCTGTCTCTCTCTCCAACATGTCTAAAGTATCCTTGCCTCCAAGGAGCCACCCAGTCTAACCCTTTCCAGGATGAATCTGTTTGTTTTCCTAGCAGTGCATGGTACTCTCAATACGCTTCTCCAGCACCACAACTCAAAGGCATCAATTCTCCTTCTATCCTCCTTGGTCATTGTCCAACTCTCTGATGCATAACAAGTGACTGCAAAGACCATGGCCTGTATCAGACCATAGTCTCCAGAGAGACACCATTGCTCTTCAGTACTTTGGAGAGGTCCCTAACAGAAGACTTTCC
>NW_006399895.1:3826285-3830213 GCF_000299155.1 Elephantulus edwardii
CATTAGTTTTCAAGCCCTCAAACCTGTTCCTGAGATGGTTCTGAAATTCAGGTGGGATAGACTCAAAGTCATATTTTGGTTCCTGTGGATTTGGTTTAATTTTCCTCAACTTCAGCTTGAAGTTGCATATGAATAGTTTGTGGTCTGTTCCACAATTAGCTCCTGGCCTAGTTTTCACAGCTGATATTGGTACACACACAAAAAAGAATTTAAAAAAATGACAAAGATAAAAGATCAAGATGCCTACAACAGAAGGGACGGACTTAGTATTACTGCAGAGGATCAGTGGTTTCCCCCCCTTAATTATTTCAGGTGATTTATGTGCTTGAAAGAACTCCATGATATTCTTGAAGAGGACTTGAGTCTTGACTCAGTGTCAGGAATGACATGAGAGGAGATGCCCCACCTTTCTTCTGAGAAGCCACTGGTGGATTTGAACTACCAGAGAGGCACCACCTTTATGATAGCAGTGGTACTCCCTACAGACTAGGGCTCCAGATCTCTGGCATGGAATGGTTGTTAATTGTTGTTGAGTCAAGCATGACTCATTGCGACCCTATGAACAAAAGATCTAACCCCTGTACTGTAACTGTTGTTTTTTCTCTAATGTTCATAGAATTTCCAAAGGCCTGTTGTTTAAGAAGTGGATGCCAATCCTGCTTCCAAGCCTGTCTTAATCTGGGAACTCTAGCAAACCCTGCCCATCATGGGTAACCATTATGGTATTTGAGACACCAGTGGCAATGTTCAATATCACAGGAACCCCAAGTTATCTCACTCAGTACAGCAAACTGACAGACAAGTGCTATACCACTTAGAACAAAGTTCTTTTCAAACACAATTAACAGCAGGCCTGAGGGCCCCCAGAGGGCCCAGGAAACTTTTAAATACAAAATCCTGCCCACCAGGAATGGTATGGAATGGTAGTAAACATATAAAAATGAAAGGCTATAGACCTGTCAATTAGTAAGGCGTCCAAGGTTAACAATGTCTTTCTAGCTAATGATTAACGGTTTATTTTGTGCTGAAGTATTTATTGTATTTGAAGAGAGAGAATTAGAGTGAGATACAAGCCTCAACCTACAGGAGGTAAACTCAAGAGACTTCAACTCTAGCTCTTTCTTTTTGGGACACCCACTTTCCAGCTACATTGAACTGATAAGTCTACAACGCTCACGAATCTCTGCAATAGTGGCCTACAAACCTACATTCACGTGAGTCATTTCCCTGACAGATCTGAGTCTCTGGGAGGCCTTCCAGGGAACCACCAAACCCAAGGGACTTAGAGGAGTGAGGGAACCGAATGAAGCAGGGACTGTTGATTTTTGAAACCGTGGAATTAATGTAACAAATCAAACATGTGGGACACTGATGACTCTGTACTTCTTGTAGCTGGTCTGTTACTAATCTAAGCAGAACACATTATGACTACAATTAATAAGTTTGTAGATGTTCTCTAAATCAAAGGAGTGACTAAGACTAAATTTTGGGTGAGGGGGGAGAAAAAAAGAACTAGATTGGTGCCTTAGTGGACCAGTTGAAAAGTTAGTTTTCAGGGATCTCTGGTGGCCTAGTGGCAAGAAGTTGCACTGCAATCCCGAAGGTGTGAGGTTTGAATCCACCAGTTGCTCTGCTGGAGAAGGAGGGGCAATCTCCTCCTGTGCCAGTTGGATCCAATTCAACAGTACACCAAATTAAAAATAAAGAAATAATTTTTTTTAAAAAGAAAAGTTAGTTTTTCAAAATGCCAAGATATTCAATGCCCTTTAATTCACTGAACAGGCATTTATTGACTTTCTAGAAAGTATTAGGCATTATGTTCTGGTTAGGTGCCATCAAGTACAACTCAGAACAACCCTATTATAAAGAACAGATCTGAACCCTGTCCTGTCCTGTGCCATCCTCATCATCTCTGATGCACTTGAGCCAATTGCTGCAGTCACCGTATCAATCCACTTGGTTGAGGGTCTTCTCCCTGTTGCGGATCCTCCACCTTTCCAAGCCTGATGTCCTTTTCTCAGGAATAGCCTCTCCTAGCAATATGCCTAGAGTATATGAGATGGAACTTCACCCTCTTTGCCTCCAAGTAGCATTCTGGCTGCATCATCTCCAAGACGGTTCTTTTGGCATTCTGTGGCTTCTCAGTCCTCTCCAACACCACAGTGCAAAGGCATCTATTCTCAGTCAGGAGATGTCTTGCACTAGAAAATCTGAAGTCAGAGACCTTTCCAAATTATTAAGAAGCAATGATAACGTCTTTTAATTTCCTAGTCTGGTGCTAAGAGTGTTGATTGTGGAGCCAAGCAAACTAAAGTTGTTAGCAAGCTCAATCTCTTTACCATCTATCATGATGCTGCCCATTGGCCCAGTGCTAAGAATCTTTGTTTCCTTGATGTTGAGCTTCAGCCCATATTGCAGACCTACAGTCCTCGATTTTCTGCAGCAAATGCTTTAGGTCCTTCTCAGTTTTCAGTGAGCAAGGTTGTGTCATCTGCATATCACAGGATGTTAATGTGTCTTCCTCCAATCCTGATGCCACATCCCTCCTCATCTAATAGGTAGAGGGCAGAAATGCTGCCAAAGGCCTAGGGCATAGGGCAGCCTTTTCCCTCAATAAAGAATTGACCCAGCCCTGTGATGTCAATACGGAGCTCTGATAGCCTAGACCTAATAATAAAGACCTGTGCTGTCAACCCAAAGGCATGCGTGGAATCTACAAACTGCCCCACCATGTACAGCCTTTGAAAAACCCACTGGGAGAGTCAGCTATGACTCATTCTGACAATGGTACATAACAACAACAACAAATGTCAGCAGTGTAGATACGAGATTTCCTGAGGTAGAATAAGAAAAAGAATTGGTCTGTAGTTCATGAACTACTTGCCAAAAAATATTTTATTTTGATCATGTAATGGTTATCTTCACTCTACCACAGGATCATATTTTTTAATTCATCCTTATGTCCTGTTTTATATAATCTCTGAATATGCAGTTGTTGTTGTTGTTGTGTACTTTCAAGTCAGATTCGACCCATAGTCCAATGAATGAGTTGTCAGAGGCAGTCAATCTCACGAGAGGAGACTATCTGGTGCATTAGAACCACTTGCCTTTGGATTTGCAGCACAACTCCTTACCTGTTAGGTCACCAGAACTCATGGAACACTTCTGGATTCTGGCAAATCATGAGTCTGTGGTCAGACATCAGGCTAGAGGCTTCTCCTGGCTCGTGTAGCTGTGAAGGCTGACAAACCCCCAAACTGACAGCTCAGATGGCAGGTGCTGGCTGCAGAGGCTAAAAGACCCAAGATCAGCAAGCAACACGGCAGACCACTGGTTCAAGTCCAAAGAACTGGAGGCCAGATGCAGAATATGAATTGAACAAAAAAACAAGAGAGCTTTGCAAGAACACCCCCTGTGTATTCAATGGAGACTACTTCTCCAAGGAAGCTCCCTTTCAGCTGATAGGCTGCTCACAGCAGATTTCATTAAGGGAATGACTACATCATAACTGCCAAACCAGAGGGTCATGAACCAAATTGAGTACAACCTTATGCATGGCAATAAATTAAATACAAACTTACACATCAGTCTATCCCACTCGAATTCCAAAACAACCTCAGGAACAGGTTTGAGGCCTTGAGCACCAATGAGCATAGGCCAAACGAGCTCTGGGAGGATATCAAGAAAATCACACATGAAGAATGCAAAAGACCGTTAAAAAGGATGAAAAAGAAGAAAAGACCAAGATGGACGTCAGATGAGACTCTGAATATTGCATTAGAGCGCTGAGAAGCCAAAGCTAAAGGAAGAAACCAAGAAATCAAAGAGCTAAACAGAAAATTTCAAAAGGCAGCCCGGGACGATAAAACAAGATACTATAATGAAATGTGCAGAGAGCTGGAGTCAGAAAATCAAAAGGGTCGAACTC
>NW_006399895.1:3831863-3832857 GCF_000299155.1 Elephantulus edwardii
GCTAGGTTGGCACAGGATAGAACAGCATTTAGAGCTCTTGTACATAGGGTCGCTATGAGTCTCAAGCGACTCGATGGCACATAACAACAACAACACCACCACATCTTAGCATAAATATAATGCAGTAATAACTCATTGCTATAGATTCACAACTGACTCATACCTGCCTCTCCAGTGGGTTTTCAAGATTATAGATTGCACAGAAAGAGACTGCCCATCTTTCTCCTAGAAGCTGCTGGTGGATTCAAACCACCAGAGAAGCTGGACCTTTGTCAATGTAACTCATTATGGAGTAGGCCACAGAGCTCAATACAGTAACAGTAACATAATTTGTTATGCATGGACTGCTAGGAGAACAAACAGGTTTGCCCTGGAGAGGGTGAAGTTGGACTGCTCCTTGGAGGCAAGGATTCTGAAGCTTCATCTGACATACTTTGGGCATGTTTCAAGGAGGGATCCGTCCTTGGAGAGGGATGTTATGCTTGGGAGTGGAGGGACGGTGCAGGAGAGGAAGACCCTCAGTGAGATGGGTTGATTCTGCGAGTGGGGTGGTGGGAGTGAGTGTGTCAGAGTCGGCGAGGTTGGTACAAGATAGAGCAGCACTTAGGGCTCTTGTGCATAGGGTTGCTATGAGTCACTTGTGACTCAATGGCACATAACAGCAATAACAACATGCTAAAAAATACCTGTTTGTTGTAACAAAGTATTGGCTGCACCTCACATTTTTCATACATTAGGCTATGAGGACTGGTTCATAACTTGGGAACGTCCTATACAGAAGTCCTAGGGACAGTTTGTACTAGTCCTTAACCATTGCATAAATGTAGCCTCACTTTGAAATGGTTATCCCAACTGCTACTTACACCAAATTCCTCACAAGCACTTTCATTTGTTGCACAGGTAGCTTTTTAAGTAGAGAAAAGGCTGCAAATATATGGTTTGAATTGTTGTTGTTGTTGTTGTTATGTGCCGGCGAGTCGCCTGCGACTCATAG
>NW_006399895.1:3833768-3836310 GCF_000299155.1 Elephantulus edwardii
TTGAATTTAGAGCTTTAAAATAGCACCAAAAAAATTCCTCATTTTACAGATAAGTAAACAAAAGTTCCAAGAATTTCAAGCAGTTGCCAAAGTCACAGAGTAAGTGATGAGGCTGAGATTTGAATCCTGCTCCATGTGACTCCAAGCTCTAAGGGGTGAAATTCTAGAAGGAAGATCATTCCAAAGATCAAACTAACTAACAAAAAACCTCCACCCACTTTAAAAAATTAATCTTGTTAGTAAGAATTTCCCCTTTCTCTTACATATGCATTTGAGTGTGTGGATCAATCACAACAAACTGGCTGACTCTGAGAAGAATGGGAATCCCAGAACACTTGATCGTGTTAATGCAAAACCTATACTTGGACCAGGAGGAGGCAGTCATCAGAATAGAGCAAGGAAACACTGCATAGTTCAAAATCGGAAAGGTATACAGCAGGGATGTGTCCTGTCTCAGTACGTTTTCAATCCATATGCAGAACAGATCATTCTGGAGGCTGGGCTGTATGAAGAAAAACATGGCATCAGGATTGAAGGAAGATTCATCAACAACCTGTGTTATGCAGATGACACAACGCTGCTTGCTGAAACTGGGGAGGGCCTGAAGCGCTTGCTGCAGAATGTTAAGGTCTGCAGCCTTCAATATGGATTGAAACTCAACATCAAGAAAACAAAGATTCTCACCACTGGGACAATTGGCAACACCATGATAGATGGCGAAGAGATTGAGATTGTTAACAGCTTTAATTTGCTTGGCTCCACAATCAACATTCTTGGTACCAGCAGACAAGAAATCAAGAACGAATTGCTTTGGGAAAGTCTGCTGTCAAGGATTTCTCCAGAGCACTGAAGAGCAATGATGTCATATTCTTCACAGTTGCTTGCTATGCTTCAGAGAGCTGGACAATGACTAGAGATGGTAGAAAAAGATTTGATGCCTTTGAGCTGTGGTGCTGGAGAAGAGTGTTGAATATACCATGGACTGCTAGGAGAACAAACAGGTTCGCCCTTGAGAGGGTGAAACCAGGCTGCTCCTTGGAAGCAAGCATTCTGAGGCTTCGTCTGACATATTTTGGCCATGTTGCAAGGAGGGACCAGTCCTTGGAGAAGGACGTCATGCTTGGGAGGATGGAGGGACAGAGTAAGAGAGGGAGAGCATCGATGAGATGGATTGATACAGTGACTGGGGTAATGAGGGTAGGTGTCTCAGAGACAATAACGTTGGCACAGGAGAGAGCAGGTTTCAGGGCTGTTGTATAACATATATGTTGTACATATAGGGTCACTATGAGTTGCAAGCCACTCGACAGCACATAACAACTTTCATATGGATTGAATGAATATGTTTAATTGCACCATATAAATGTGCATACATCTATATATCTGGTGGCCTACAGGCAAGAAGCTGCACTGTAAACCCAAAGGTACATGGTTTGAGGACTCCAGCTGCTCTGTGGAAGAAGGATGGGCAATCTCCTTCTGTGCATATTAATTGCCTATGAAAATTGGCCAGAGGATCAGCTATGGATCGATTCTGACTCTATATAGTACACAACAACAACAACAACAACAACAACAACAACTGGATATCCATTGGATTTCAGAGACTGTAAATCTTTGCCAGAAGAGACTACCAATCTTTCTCCCACAGAGTGCCTGGTGGATTCAAAAGGGTGACCTTCCAGTAAGCAGCTTGGCATATTGTGCACTATGCCACCAGTGGTCTTTCCTTTTTTTTTTTTAAGTTGAGATTTTAATGAAAATTTATAAAGAACTTAGATTTCCATTCATTCATTGTTGCACATTTTCCTCCCTGCCCACTCTCCCCTCTAGTTTGTTTTTTCCTTTTGGAAAAAAAAATTCTTTCATTGTTATACAGGTTCCCCACTCCTCCAGACCCTTTACTATGCAGCTCTTATTCTAGACTCTTGTCATGCCAATAATACCTAATCATATATTCCTTTTATACAGTTCTCTGCCTCGTCTTTTTCAATGCCATGTACATTATTTATCCCCTCTTTTCTTAGTTCCCCCTCAACTCTCATATCAGTCCTGTTTTATAATAGTGGCATTATGCTGTATTTGTCTTTTTGTGACTGAGATCTTTTACTCACCATAATGTCCTTCATGGTCACCCATTTTGTATCATATTTCTTGAGTTATTTGTTTTTCAGTGCTACATAGTATTCCATTGTGTGAAAATAGCATCACTTCTTGAGTTTTTTTCCAACTCTTTGCTATTGGAGCTGTGAAAACTAGGTCAGGAGCTGACTGTGGAACAGACCACCAACTATTCATATGCAAGTTAAAGCTGAAGCTGAGGAAAATTAAACCGAATGCACAGGAGCCAAAATATGACTTTGAGTTCATCCCACCTGAATTTCAGAATCATCTCAGGAACAGGTTTGAGGCCTTGAAAACTAATGAGCAAAGACCAGATGAGTTGTGGGAGGATGTCAAATGTATCATCCAGGAAGAGTGCAAACGGTCATTACAAAGACAGAAGAGGAAGAAAAGACCAAAATGGATGTCAGAAGAAACT
>NW_006399895.1:3837695-3845180 GCF_000299155.1 Elephantulus edwardii
AAGTACTCAAGAGCAACGGTGTCTCTCTGGAGACTAAGGTGCGCCTGATACAGGCCATGGTCTTTGCAATCACTTGTTATGCATCGGAGAGTTGGACAATGACTAGGGAGGATAGAAGGAGAATTGATGCCTTTGAGCTGTGGTGCTGGAGAAGAGTATTGAATTGTACCATGGACTGCTAGGAAAACAAACAGATTCATCCTGGAGAGGGTTAATCCAGGCTACTCCTTGGAAGCAAGGATTCTGGGTCTTCGTCTGACATACTTTGGACATGTTGTAAGCAGGGACAGGTCCTTGGAGAGGGACATCATGCTTGGGAGGGTGGAGGGGCATGTGGGTTAATTCAGTAACTGGGGTAATCAGGATGGGTGTGTCAGAGGTAGTGCGATTGGCACAGGATAGAGCAGGGTTTAGGGCTGTTGTACATAGGGTTGCTATGAGTCACAAGCGACTCGGCACATAACAACAACAACTTTGCTATTGTATAAAAAGCAGCAGTAAACATGGGTGTGTACATCTGCTTGGGTGGCAGTTCTGGTTTCTTTAGGGTATATTCCCTAAATATTAAAATGGTATTTCTATTTCCAACTTTTAAGAAAAATTTTATTATTTTTTTGTGCATGTAATGTTAAACCAGATCTGACTGGTACAGGGGGAGATTGTCCCTCCTTCTCCAGCAGAATATCTGGTAGAATTGAACCACACACCTGTGGAATTGCAGTACAGCTTCTTGCCACAAGGCTATCAGAGCTCCCTTATTTCCAACATTTTGAGAAAGCACCCTCGTACCTTCCATAATGGTTGCATGATTTTACACTCCTACCAACAATGAGCAAGGGCTTCAGTTTCTCCACAACTTTGCCAGCATTTGTTGTTTCACCAGTGGTCTTTCTCTCCTTTTCTGCTTAATCTATTTCAAGCTCATTTCTGTTAAATACTTTTCTGCTTCAGCTTACTCAAGTTACTTTTAAGTCAAGAGCTATAACCAATGCTCTAGGGAATGTTACACAATTTATCTCTAGGGGAAGACTGCTCTTTTTAAAAAACAAACAAAAGCAGTTTCATAGTCTTCTGAGTACATGAGAGCAAAGCAAAACTTCATTCCGGAATGAAGAACCTCAACTGTCTGGTAATGCACAGTGATGTAAATAATGCACAGGGGCCAAGAAGCATCTTTTTGTACTAGAAGGAGAGAAATCTTTTCTTTCTAATTCGAGCTGGAGTCTCCAGTGAAATCCAGTCACGAGAGGTGTGGCCTTTGGGTTAGTGTAAATCTTGAAGGACTGTGCTACCTCCCTAAAATAAATCCTTGTGTATTTAGTTGTATTACGGGATGTTTAAACAAAACAGTAAACCTCATAATCCCTGGCGTGGAGTCAATTCCATCTTATAGTGACTCTCCATGAAGTTTCTAAGGCTGTTTACTGTTAACAGCAGGAGAATGCTATTTTTTTTCTCTTAGAGCTGCTAGTGGAGTTAAACTACTAGAGACTTACAGACTTTGGGTTAGGAAGACAACCGAATAAGGACTATACCAGCAGAGCTCTCCATGTAATAAGATAGTGTAGAAAAACAAACCACACATATGTGTGACAGGGATGGATTAAAGAGAAATAATGTTCATTGCAATAAATATGCAGCAATATATTATATTACACTCTTATATAGTACTATTATAATACACTATGGAAAGAATTGATGCCTTTGAGCTGTGGTGCTGGAGAAGTGTGTTGAATATACTATGGACTGCCAGGAAAACAAACAGGTTTTCCTAGGACAGAGTGCTCCTTGGAGGCAAGGATCCTGAAGCTTCATCTGACATATGTTGGACATGTTGCAAGGAGGGTCAGTCCTTGGAGAGGGATAACATTCTTGGGAGGGTAGAGGGACAGCGCAGGAGAAGAAGACCCTTGGTGAGATGGATTGATTCAGTGACTGGGGTAATGGGGGTAGGTGTGTCACAGACAGTAAAGTTGACACATGATAGAGCAGGGTTCAGAACCATTACACATAGGGTCGCTATGCATTGCAGGCAACTCAGTGGCACTTAACCACAATGACAAAAGTAAACCTAATATTGCTTGTTGTTGCGTACCATCAAGATGGAACTAACCCATAGTTGACCCTTCTAGTGGGTTTTCAGAGGCAGTTAATCGCACAGAAGGAGATTGCCCAACCTTCTCCTGTCATATATTGCTTAGGGATAAAGAAAAAGGAATGCTTTTGGTTAACATCACACTATGGACTACACCATCAGAGCTCCCTTGTTAAGTGCCATGGAGTCGACTATAACTCACAGGGACTCTATTGTGAACAACAGATGTGAACCTTGAGACATTCTGCACCATCCTGACCATCTCTGCCATGCCCAAGCCCACTGCTTCAGTCACTGTGTCAATCCACCTTGTTGAGGGTCTTTCTCTCTTTTGCTGGCCTTCCATTTTTCCCAATCCATTGTCTTTTTAAGAATTTATTGTGATTTTAATGAAAATTTACAGAAAACGTGGATTTCCATTAATTCATTGTTGCACATTTCCCTCTATACCCCTCTTCCCCATCTGATGTCTTTTTCTGAGGACTGGTCCCTCCTGACAAAGGGGCCAGAGTATGTGATGTGATGTGATAGTTCACCATCTTTGCCTCTAAGAAGCACCCTGGTTGCGCTTCCTCCAGAGCTCCCTAGAATGTTTTAAATGAGGATGGTGATTGCCATTTGGAAGAAAGTGGGGTCTGAGAGTGTCACAGAGGAAGTTTCAGCTGTATAGCTTAATGTTCTGCTTCTGAAATTGGGTGGTGTCT
This sequence comes from Elephantulus edwardii, assembly GCF_000299155.1. Taxonomy (NCBI): domain Eukaryota; kingdom Metazoa; phylum Chordata; class Mammalia; order Macroscelidea; family Macroscelididae; genus Elephantulus; species Elephantulus edwardii. The sequence continues at coordinate 3,840,495 of NW_006399895.1, forward strand.
TTCCTAGGGTTCATTTCATTATGTTTCATAACTTGTATGAACAGAGATTCTTTTGTACGTAAACTTTAAAAATGAAAACGTAAAATACTTGCCAAATCGCTTGGCAGCATAAAGTCACACTGCACTTCCACTGACAGTGGATGAGAATGCCGAGAATTCTGATCAAAACGGGATCTCCCACTTTTTGGACGGAGAAGAAGATATTTCCACTTAAACAGCTGTTTTGAAGAACCCCCGTCAGCGAAACAACGTCAAACCCACTCCTTTCCAGTCCATTTCAACTCACAGCAAGCAACCCAATAGAACAAAGAAGAACTGCCCACGTTGATGATGTGTCTAGTTGATGATGCGTACTATCCAAATCGCAAGGGAGGAGATTGTTCGTTTTTCTCCCGCGGAGCAGCTGATCTAACCACATACCTACGACAAGAGCCCAGGTAGAAAGGCGTGATGACCTGTGAGAAGAAATTGTCCATCTCCCACAGAGCAACTGGTGGGTTTTAACCGTGGATCTTTGCATTGGCAGCACAATTCCGATCCATGAAGTTCAGCGGCGCTCCCAACTTCTACAAAGATTACAGCCAAAACAACCCCCCAATCCAATAGTATTCAACTGTATGATTGACAAGAAGGTGAACTGCACAGTCATGGAAGTGGATTTTTTTTAAAAAAAGAGATTTACTCCTTAAACTGCAGCCGCTTGGTTTATCCCTCCTCGCGGCAAGTAACAGGTGGGGCGTCTACGAGGCGAGGCGGGGCGGGGCTGCCGGCAGACAGCCACGCCCTCCCACGTGGGCTCTACCATTGGCTGACGGCAGTCTTATAAGCACGTGACTTCCGGGAAAGAGGAGGTGGCTGGCGCAGACATCCGGCGTGCGGGTGCACGGCGAGCTCGTCTGGCCCAATGGCGGGTCCGCTGCTCCGCACGCGGATTCCCGGGAGTGCGGCCGCTCCTGCGTCTGCAGTCAAAAAGCTGGGGACCACGAGGACTGGGTAAGGTGCAGGGGTGCGCTTTCCTTCTGCGTGTCTAGGAGCAAATTCAGGGTTACAGGGTTGGGGCAGCAGGTGTGAAAGGGCCGGAGGTGAAGCTGGTGCGTGGGACTGGGAGCAGGGGCGAGAGAGAGTCATCTCGGGTTCAGAAGCGTGTACCCTGAGCCCCGAAGTGGTTCCTAGAGGCTGCAGGGGGGCTGGAAGAGTAAATGCATCCATTCTCTGTTCAAGGCGTCTTCTCTCTCACTTGCTCCCTCGTAGCATCCCTTGGCCTGGCTACTGCGCTCAGCTCCTTTCCATCTTACCTGGTTCCCAGGTCTAAATTTGGTAGAAATCCTCGGGTTATGTGGACTCAGATCAGTGTTGGCCTAGCACATTTTAATTTTTGTTTATTTGAAATAGATACGATTCCTTTAGTAGTCTTTGTTCACCTCTTGAGTTTACAGACTCTTAACCAGAAAATCCAAACCCACTGCTGTAGTGTTGATTCCAGCTCATGGAATCAGGTGGGACATAGGAAAACTACCCCAACGGCTTCGCATCGCTCTGCATTTTTACAAAAGCTGATTGCCACATCATTTGGTTCTTTTAGCATCCTTGTTGTTATATATAGTCGAGTCGCTTGCGACCCTGCGTACAAGAACCCTAAACCCTGCTCTATCCTGTGCCAACCTCACTGTCTCTGACACACCTACTCCCATTACTCGAATCACTGAATCGATCCAGCTCATTGAGGGTCTTCCTCTCTTGCACTGACTCTCCACTCTTCCAAACATGATGTCGCTCTCCAAGGACTGGTCCCTCCTTTCAACAAGCCCAAAGTAGAATTTTGACCGTTGAACCACCTGGACAGCTTTAAAGTACCTAATCCCCTTAAAAGTTTTTGGAATATAATTTTGAGATTATCTAGTGGCCTACTGGGTACGGAGTTGTGCTGCCAACCTAGAGGTAGGCAGTTTGAATCCACCAGCTATTCCACTGGTAAAAGATGGGCAGGTTTTTCCCATGCAGTCTACAGCCTCTGAAAATCCACTGCAGTGTCATTTGTGAGTCAGATCTGAGGTACATTGTAAACTGTCAAATCAGAACCAACTTATAGTTTGCCCTCTGGCAAATTTTCAGAGTCTGTCAATTGCATGGGAGGAGATTGCTGATCTTTTTCCCATGGAGCAGCTGGTGAATTAGAACCCCATTCCTTTGATTTGGCTGTGAAACTCTACTAAGCCACTAGAGAGCCCTAGAGTGAGTAAGTAGTAAGAGGCTGTGTTTTATCACCCAAGCTGCTCTACAGCTGTGGACCATAGTCTCATGTGTAATATTTATTGAGCACCTAAAGTGCTAAAGCACCACTTTACTAAACTCAGTTTATTGATGCTAAAACAAATTCTACTCATTGCCGTTTAAATGGATTTGAACTGTGTACTGTTAGGCTGTCAGCAGAACTCCTCCTGGTGAATAAGGATGGATGCTTTTCAAGTGTGGTGTTGGCAAAGCATATTGGGCATCCATACCATGAGTTACCAAAAGAACAAACGTATCTTAGATGAAGTTGCACTAGAATGCTCCTTAGAAGTGAGGATAATAAGAATTCATCTAATATACTTTGGACATCTTATCAGGAGGGTCTAGGGAGCTCTGGTGGCTTAGTGGTGAGGGGTTATGCTGGCAGCCTAAAAGGCATACAGTTCAAATCCATCAGTTGCTTTGTGGGAGGAAGATAGGCGCTCTCCTTTCCCTCTCGATTTAGTGCCTCTGAGAACATGTTGGAAGGTCAGTTGTGAGTCATTTCCAACACAACATCAGGAGGCGTTGCATTCCAGAAGGACCCCTCCCCCCAGGCGATGAATTGACAGAGTGATTGCAACAGTGGGCTCAGAATTGGGCATGGGTTCACTCTCTTGTACATAGTGCCATTATGATTTGGAAATCACTTGGTAGCACCCAGCAGTACCTTACTGTGTTAGTCATTGGGATGGTGATCAGTCAGAAGAGACGGGATACCCTGCTTGCAACAAGCTTACAAAGGTGCAAAGACAACAGAAGTGTCAGTAAAATTTATAAGATTATAATCTGATTATAATCAGATAATGAAGAAATAAAACTATTACAAGAGCGAGAGTGCTTGATGGTACTTGGACAAGTACTTGAGATTTCTGATGTTTCGCTCATGTTTGATCTTGAAGGAAGTTGAAAATCCAACCACATGTAAATTTGGATAAAAAGTGTCTTGAGGTGAGTTCTGGTGGCCTAGTGGCAACAAGTTGCACTTCAGTCTCAGAGGTGAGCAGTTCTGATCCACCAGATGCTCTGCTAGAGAAGGAGGAACAATCTCCTGCACCAGTCACATCCAATTTGACGGTACACACATACACAAAATAATTTAAAAAAAAAACACAACACACTCCGAACACTAAACCAACAACAACAACAAAAAAAAAAACAACAAAAAGTGTCCTGAGAGAGATACAAAGTAATTACCACTTTGGACAGTTACTGGTTTACAGGAGTCAAATGAGAACTAAGTTGTCAAGTTTAAAGAGCAGAAAGAATACAGTTGCTGCAGTGTCCTTGCAGTATAGCCAGTAGTGAAGGAGCTGAGGGCTTGATTAATATAGGGCTTCTAAGAGCATAATAAGGAGTTTGGATTATTCCACATGCTTCAGGAAGACATTTGAGAGTTTAAGCAAGAGACTAAGGTGGGTCAATCTGTTTTAATTTTAAATCCCTTCTTGCTACAAGTGAAGGTTGAATTATTGTAGAGACAGTTGGAAGTAGGGAGACCATTTAGACCTTTGAGTAATTACCTATTGAGTAATGTTGATTGATAGATTCAGTCAGTGTACCAAGTATGATTTCTCCTACCATGCATCTAATCACGTGGTAATTTGATTCACAGGATTTCAGACATACTCACATTAGAGAGTGATTTCTTCACTTCTCCCACAAGAAAGACGGTTCGATTTGGTGGAACTGTGTCAGAAATCTTGCTGAAGTACAAAAAGGTAAAAGAGGAGTTTGATTTTTATTGGTTAAAATTGGGTTTTGAACTGATTCTTTCCAGTTTTGCCCTCTGATGCTAATTTTTTTATTGATTGTAGATAATACGCAGTCAGTGTACATTTTAACTGACTGGATGGGAGCTCGGTTGGCGTACAGTCTGTAGCTAGTTGTATTGTAACCAGATGACCTCTTTTTTTGAGGTCAAACCTCTTTTTTGAACTGTCTCTGGCCATTCAAATCTTCTAGTAGCTCCTTGGGTGAAAAGTGTGCAGTCTTCTCCCATGAAGATTTAAAACCTCAGACTAAGATTTAAAGGGAGTTCTGGTGGCCTAGTGGGAAGAAGCTGCCCTGCAATCCCAAAGGCACATGGTTCGAGTCCACCCCATGCTCCTGGAGAAGGAGGGATAGTCTCCTCCTGTGCCAGTCAGAGCTGATTCAACAGCACACAACAACAACAACAACAACAACAAAAAAAACCCCAACAAAGATTTAAAATCTCAGAAATCTGGTGGTAGGGTACTATAAGTTGGAATTGACACAACAGCAATGAGTTAGGGTTTTTTTCCCCCATCCACTTTTTTTTTCTTTTGGGACTGAGGGTCCCAAAGAATGGGATAATTTTATAATTATTAATAATGAGACAAACAGCCAGGAATGTGATAGAGCAGAGAGCATAAAACAGGGGGCCAGCAGTTC
>NW_006399895.1:3845776-3860862 GCF_000299155.1 Elephantulus edwardii
ATTATTGAACTCATTTTTCTGTCTTCCCCCAACCCTGATGTCAGTCCTGTTTTACAACAGTGGCATCATGCAGTATTTGTCCTTTTGTGACTGAGATAGTTCACTCAGCATAATGTCCTCCAGGGTCACCCATTTTGAATAATATTTCATGAGTTCCTTGTTTTTCAATGCAGCGTAGTCTTCCACAGCTTCTCTGTCCATTCGTTTGTTGATGGGCACTTAGGTTGTTTCCAACTCCTTCCTATTGTGAACAAAGCTGCAATTAACATGGTGTGGAGTTAGTTTTTTATAAGAATCCGTTGGTGAGCGTCTTAAAAATCAGGCTTCTGGTTCTGTATGTTTAGAAATGCTGATTCTCAGCAAAGACATGAATGAACTGAGGGCCTTGGTAAGAATCCAGCCATCACTTTTCTGCTCAAGAGCAGTCAGTGACTCACTGGCATCTGAGTTATAGCCGACTCATAGCTGATCCTCCTCTGGGATTCCGAGGCTGTAAATCCCACTGGAGAAGAATGTCCATCCATCTTTTCCCTGAGGATCTGCTGGTAGATTTGAAATAGCTAAGTGAGATGTGCTGCTTTTGGGGTTAGCCCCTAATGTTCGATGAAGCTATTTTATTTTGCTAAGGAATTATTTAAGAATTATTTGGAAACAATAAATTGTTAATAGCATTTTTTTTACTTCTTTATCGTCGAGTCAGACCTGATTGGCACAGGAGGAGACTGCCTGTCCTTTTCCAGAGGAGCATCTGGGGTATTCGAACTGCACGCCTTCAGGATTGCAGTGCAGCTTCTTGCCACTAGTCCACCAGAGCTCCCTTTGCTAATAGAATTTGTGTTTTTTTACTTTGTTTTTAAATTTAATTGGAATAGCTTTGCAATAGAGGGGAAATGCAAATTACTATGATTTGCATAGATAATATTATATTTTGGTGCATATACACATGCACTCTCATGTAGATAGGGAACTGTGGTAATGAGTTGTGCTGGCAACCCAAAGGCACAGGGTTCAAATCCATTAGCTGCTCTGAGGAAGAAAGATGAGCAGTCTCCTTCCATGTGATTTATTGCCTCTGAAAACTCACTATGAGTCATTTCCCGATCGATGGTAACTAATAACAATATATGCATAGTGACACGTGTGTAGGAACTCATAATGTTTTAGTTTATTTCCACCTTAATTAGATAATTTTGGTACTCTTGTTTTGAGATTTTTTATTTTGAGAATTGCAAAGAACTAGCAAATTTAAATGTCAGTATGCAAATAATAGGACTAAATATTAATGTCTCTTTGGTTGTCTTTTTCTCTTCCAAGCTGTCTGGCTCCATTAAAATGAGTTTTAAAATTTTTGTAGTCACGGTTTTAAAACCCTCAATTGATGTGTGAAAGTTACACAATCCCTTTTGTAATTTCGGAAGATGGGAAGATACCATTAGGAGGCCCGCTGTTGGTCTTTAATAGGAAACCAAAGCAAACATAACCTCAGTTTTCTTCTCTTTATCAAGGGTGAAACAAACGACTTTGAGTTGTTGAAGAACCAGCTGTTAGATCCAGACATAAAGGTAATTCGTTTTATATCTGGTCATTAGCAGTGCTGTTGCCACTTTGTGTAGACAGTCCTTTGAACTTTTATTATTCTATTTCCTCTTCTAGAGCTCACTTATTTAATGAAACCCTTTTTATCCTGTGACTCTCAGACAGGGGGATAGGTTTGCCCTACAGGGGCCATGTGGTTCCTGTAGATACTTGGTGCCCCACTAGGAGAGAGGAGGACTCATGGCATCGCGTGGATGGGTAGAGGCTAGGGATGCTGCTGACCATCTGCATCGCAGAGAAAGCCTCGCACAGCACATAATTTTCTGGTTCAAAATGCCAGTAGTGTGAATAAAACCACAATCATGATCATAAGAACATGACAAACAGTATTTATAAGCATGTGTCTATATGTGCTATATATTCATCCATGTATATAGTAGAGAGAGCAAAAGGAAAAATTAACCCCTTAGCTGGCGAAGAGTCTTGAACATACCATGGACTGCCAAGAAAACAAATACATCTGTTAAGGAGAGGGTGAAGCCAAGCTTCTCCTTGGAGGCTAGGATTTTGAAGCTCCATCTGACATACTTTGGGCACGTGGCCAGGAGAGTGATCCTTGGAGAAGGACATCATGCTTGGAAGGGTGGAGGGACAGCACAGGAAAGGAAGACTCCAAATGAAAGGGACTGATACAGTAACTAGGGCAGAGGGGTAAGTGTGTTGGAACTGGTTCAGGACAGAGCAGGCTTCAGAGCTGCTGTACACAGGGTCGCCGTGGATTACAGGTAACTCGATGGCACATAACTACAACAACAGCTATAAACACACACTTGGAAGGAATTAGTCTCTTGTCCTGCAAGTTCAGGACCATAGTTATGGACCACAGTAACTGGAAATATTAGAACGTAGCCTACAAATAGAGTGTTCTTTGGTGAATGTTGTCTGGAGTCTTGAAAGCCTGTGAGTGAGCACGTGAGGTGCAGCTATGATTCTCTTCTTCACCTGGAGTGAAAAAACCCTCAAAACTCATTGCTCTTGGGAGCTGTGGTGGCCTAGGAGCAAGGAGCTCTGCTGCAGTCCCAAAGGGTCTTGGTTTGAATCCACCAGATGCTCTGCTGGAGAAGGAAGGGCAATCTCCTCCTGTGCCAGTTGGGTCCAATAAGAAAAAAACACATTAAAAACCCCTCAGTGCTCTCAAGTCAGAATTGACTTCCCGTAGGTTTTGGGAGGGTGTAAATCACAAGGGAGGAGATTGCCCATCTTTTTTCCTCTGTGCTGCTGATGGATTTGAAGCTGCCACCTCTCAGTTAGTAGTGCAGTGCCCTTTGGGCTCCACCACCAGATCAGAGCAAAGAGGAATGAAGAAAAAAGGGAAAAAAGCAAATACTATTAGTCCAGTTGGAAGCAGCAGGAGTCGCATCCACTTCCTAAACAACAAGCCTCTGAAACTCTGATAAATGACGATAGTTATAGAAAGGCTTCAGGCCTTTAGGTCATAGGGTCGCTATGAGTTGTGCTCAACTTGAGGTCAATGAACAACAACATTAGTCCAAAGAACCTTCATGCTCCATGATCCAGAGACCAGAAGAACTAGCTGGTACCCAGCCACCACTGCTGATCTTTCTGGAGAGGATTGAAAGGGAGGGATCACAAGTAGAAGGTCCTTGATGGAGCGGGAGAAAAATGGGAAACAAACTCAAAATAATATTTAAAAAAAAATAGACTAGCTTTACTGGGTCTGTCAGAGACTGATGGAACTGATGAAACCTTGACCCTTAATTAACTCTGGCAATTAAGTCACTTTTCAAGGGAACCTGGTGGCCTGGTGCCAAGAAGCTGCGTTGGAATCCCAACATCAGGTGGTTCGAGGCCACCAGCTGCCCTGTGAGAGAAGAATGGGCAGTCTCCTTCTGAGTGATTAACGGCCTCTGAAAGGCCACTGGAGGGTCAGCTATGAGTCAGTTCTGACTCTAAGGTATACAACAAGAAGAGCAGAAATGAACCTTTCTGATTCAACTTTCTGACAAGCAATAGACAGGCACTTGGCCGTCCATTCTCATTGCTCGGTTCTCATTGAGTCAGTTCTGAGTCTCTCCTCTCACGGCCCAGATCTGGAAAGAATAGGTTCTAGATCCAGGTCCTTTATATCCAGGTTCTGTGCCTCTGGTTGGGAATTTGCTTCAGTGACAATGGAGACATTCTGCAGTGTGCTATTTCTTTATCTACGTTCCATTCAGATTTCACTTGCAGCCTTGTTCTTTATTTCACTTTTAATTTCTTTTCCTTTTTTTACATTGTGATTTTAATGAAAGTTTACAGAAAAGTTGACTTTTCATTCATTGTTACACATTTTCCTCCCTGCCCCCACAGTTCCCCTTTTTTTTTCTTTAAAAAAAATTCATTGTTGCGTTTTTTTGTTTTCATACCTCTGTTTTGCTTTCATCTTTATTGGCCGGTTCCCTGTTTGGATTACCTATTTTTTTGTGATGCCACAAGGATTTACCATTGGGACTCGAGGAAGTAGTAGCACAAGTAGAATACATTATGTTGTCTGTATCTGAACTCAATAATGTGTAGTGTTTAATCACAGTTGAACTTTGAAAGAAGTGACACCATGGTGCACATCTATTATGTATGTATTCAGTTATGAATTGAACAGATAGTAGTAAAGTTTGTATTTTATGTAATTACAGGTAACATACCATTTGTTGTTGTGTACTGTTAGAACAGATGCATAGCTAGACACTCTAGGAAGTTTTCAGGCGCATTAAATGGCACTTGAGGACATTGCCCATCTTTCTCCTACAGAGCAGCTGGTGGATTCAAACCTTGTGCCTTTGGGATTGCAGCCCAGCTTCTTACTACTGTGCCACCAGAGCTCCCTTAACATAGTGACTAAATTGCTAATCTGTTAGAAATGTGCTGAATTAAAAATCGTCTGTATTTCTAACAACCAAAATATGTTTGGTTAAATATCTGATTTCTCTTGAAAGAGAGCTATAAATTAGGTTTTTAAAGGTTATGTTTAAAGGGAGCTCTGGTAGCGTAGTGCCAAGAAGCAGCGCTGCAGTCCTGAAGGCATGCTGTTCAAATCCACCATATGTTCCACTGGAGAAGGAGGGGCAATCTCCTGCGCCCGGTGGGATTTGATTAGAATGGTACACAATGCCCCCTAAAAAAAAAGAAAAGTTATGTTTCTTGTTGTTAGATGTTGACCTTTCCCCTCAGTTCTCTAGTAGCTCCCCCCAGCTGCAGCTTTCTGCTCTGCCTCAGGGCTCTTCAAGGCTCCTTGCTGTCTTCATTGTTCCAGCTCTTTTAGGAGTCCTTGCTGCTTATGCTTCTTGTTTCTCTGTTACCTCAGAAATACCTGCAGCAGACACCCATATGATTTGTAAGAAACTGCCCTCCCCCAGGACTGTGCATTGACCAGTCTCCTCCAAGGACCACAAAGTCACTTAAGTTTGCATAGTTAACTGACCAATCACTGTAAAGTGCATAATATAGACCAATCTCAGACAAACTATAGCCCCAGCTTAGATAAGCAATAGCAAGCCCAGGGAGCTCTGGTGGCCTAGTGGATAAGGACTTGGGCTGCCAGCCAGAGGCAGACTGTTCAAGTCCACCAGCTGTTCCGTGGGAGAAAGATTGACAATCTCCTCCCTTGAAATTTGTAGCCTCTGAAAAGTCACTGGAGAATCAGATCTGACTCTGTGGAAGTGAGAGCTTTTTTCATAAATTGTCTCCATTGTACCCAAGGGTTAAGCTGGATGAAGTAACAGATCAGGTAGAAAACGAGGGCACAACAAGTAAGATAATTTTTCTGGGCCTAGGTGAAAAGAAAAGAACCAAGGCAAAAAGACCCCATAAAGGAACTTAATTCACCTGCTTTTGCTTTTTTGAAGAGGGGGGAAAAGTGATTACAGACTTGAAAGGCTACAATTCATTAGTTCTTTTTTTCTGCTGTGTATCAGAAACTATCAAAATGACATAGTTTCTTTAACATTTATTTACAGGCAATTGATGTAAAGTTGTACTTTTTCTTTTGGTGGTTTTATAGTTTGGTGATTTTGAGAGTACTTTTCTTTGTTCCCCTTAGGATGACCAGCTCATTAACTGGCTGCTGGAATTCCGCTCTTCCGTCATGTATTTGACGAAGGACTTTGAGCAGATTGTCAGTATTCTGTTGGTAAGTACGCCATCTAGTTGCAGGGTCTAGTTTCTTTAAACGGTATATATTGAATCAGTAAAACATATCCGTTATCCTGCTCCCTCCCAAATACAGAGACTGCAGTGGTTGAACCGAAGTCAGAACGTGGTGGAAGAATACTTGGCTTTTCTCAGTAATCTTGTATCAGCACAGACAGTCTTTCTTCGACCATGTCTCAGCATGATCGCTTCTCATTTTGTACCTTGTAAGTAGTGTTATTATTTGATTTATAAAAAAATGTCTCAGTTAAGGTACAGCCTTCCCCTGTAATTTTGAGATTGAGCTGCCATGTAGAATGTCAAGAATGACAGGAGCTTCTGGCCTGTAATCTCCTCCCAGTATTGTTAGCCTCTCTGGTGATGCCTGCTTTCGTTTGTTGCTGTGAATTTTGTGAGTTATAGTTAGCTTTAGTGAACTTTTGACAAAGTATTAGAATTCATATTGAGATTGTTAACTGTTTAAAAGCTGTAACATACTTCCCCCCTGATTATAAATTCAATATGTAGTCAGTTGTATAAGCCAACTTTTCATATAATTCTTCATTGCTTAGGTCAGTATTAGAAGAATAATTTCTTTTTTTTCTCCCAAGCCCGAGTGATCTTCAAGGAAGGTGATGTGGATGTTTCAGATTCTGATGATGAAGATGATAGTAAGTTTAAAGAAAAGGGAAAAGGGTGTTTCCTGTGTCGTACTGAATTATAATGGTGGCAATTCGAATCTGTTCTGATAACTGAACTCAGTGATGTTAGGTTGGAACTGACTCATCATAGCTGGTCATCCAGTGAGTTTCTTTTTTTGTTTTTTGTGTTGTTTTTTTTTAAATTTATTTTATTTCATTATTTTTTGTGTGTACTGTCAAATCAGATCTGACTGGTACAGGAGGAGATTGTTCCTCCTTCTCCAGCAGAGCATCTGGTGGATTCGAACTGTGTATCTCTGAGATTGCAGTTGCAGCTTCTTGCCACTAGACCACCAGAGCTTGCCTTCCAGTGAGTTTTTTAGAGGACCTTCTGGCAGGCACATTGCATGGGAGGCTATTGCCAGTGGGAGAACCCATGGAACCACTGATGAATTTGGCAGCAAAACCTCTTACCCACTCAGCCACCATTCTAATGAGTAAACTAGTAAAGGGTCACCATCCCCCCACCTTTTTGTGTACTTATGAGTCGGATCTGACTGGCACAGAAGGCCCCCTCTCCAGCAGAGCATCTAGTGGATTCGAACTGTGCGCCTTCAAGATTGCAGCTCAGCTTCTTGCCACTAGGCCACAAGAGCTCCCCTAAAGGGTCACCTTTGGTGATAACTTTTTTTTTTGCTGATTTTTTTTTTATTATTCTTAAATGGTTCCTAACCTGTACACTATAATAGACAAAGTGCTAGTCTATAGGCCTTTTATTGTAAGAACCACCTTCCCTCTGTAACTTGATTTGTGCCACTACTAGAACTTCTACTCGGAATATTATTGCTTGTTAATTTTTGACTCATGTACTTTTAACTTGATAATAACTTTTGTTTTATTTTGCACTTAATATATAATAGTTATGCTAAATTAGTTACTGATATAATTAGTCAATTTACTGTTGGTTACAGAAAAAATACTGAGCTAATCTTATAGGTAACAGGCATTTTTTTATTTTAAATAAAAAAATTTTTTTTACTTGGTAACAGGCATTTTTAGTTTCACATAAATAATTTTTCAACTTTACATTTTGTTTTTGAGGCTCACATTTTGCTTTTTTCCTTACAGATCTTCCTGCCACCTTTGACACATGTCACAGAGCCTTGCAGATAATAGTGAGATATGTCCCATCGTGAGTATACTTTTGTTACTTATTTTTAATTATGCTGTTAATTCTCAAGAAAATTTTCTAGTCACTTAAATTATAAAATGCTGATAATGTCAGAATTCATTTCGTGCATGTTTTGTGGTATCCCATTGATGCGTCATCATTTTGTCTATAACTTCTTTTTGAAAACTTGGTGTGCAAGCTTTGTCCCAATCTTTTACGTAGTATTCAGCATTATTTATATAAATATATATCCTTACATTAATATTGGTGTAGTGGAAAATGTTTAAATTCAAAGCTAAAGCTAATATAGGAAAAAAGGTTTCTCCTTTAATTTTTGGTATTAAAGTTACTAAATGTCTTATATATAACTTTGAGAACATTTTTGCTTTGACTCATAGACGTTTTTCTTTAATGAAGCTTTGCATTTAAGAACCAACCTCCTTGACTCAGTCCCAGATTTTGTCACCAAAAAAAGGGAACCACTCTGAACTAAAAGTTCCCCTTTGCTTTCTGTCCCTATCTGTATTTGATCTTAGATGGAAATGCCTCCTTTGAATGTATACATTAATCTTGATTGATTTCTCACAGGACACCCTGGTTTCTTATGCCAATACTGGTGGAAAAATTTCCGTTTGTTCGAAAATCAGAGAGAACGCTGGTAAGAAATATTTCACGGGAAAAATAATTGAAAAATTGCGTTGTGTGATTTTGTTTTAAATGATATGGTTTTCTTTGCATTTTTGTTTTATAATAGTTTGCCTACCAAGTTTGTGTATCTCACATTATCCTTCATTCACATTGGGTTTAATTGTTTTATCCTTCAGACTTTATTTATTTTTTTTTTAATTTTTGGGTTTTTTTTTTATCCTTCAGACTTTAAAACCCAATACCAGGAATTTGGCCCAAATGCCTTTTTTAGACTGATAGGGGATTCCTGCTGCTTTTTTTAGTTCTCTGTGCAATCAAGAGCAGAGTCCATTTCTGGAGGCTTAAAGTGCTAACTTAAAGATTGTTTTTTTTAAATCAGTCGCTCAGAAGGAAAAGATGAGGCTGTCTGTTTCTAAGAGATGTACAGCCTCAGAAACTTTTAAGGGAATAGCTCTGCCCTATTCTGTGGGATTGTTGTGAGTTGGAGTTGATAGCAGTGGTTAATGAATGCTTGAATAAATAAGAATTACTAGCAGGTAATGGTTCATACCATATTAAATAGAAGCTGCCCTTATTTGGACATGAAGTAGTTTTCTCTAGAGGAAGTCTACCTAAGTTATTATACAGTATTTAAATTATCTGTATGCTTGACTTCCTAAGTTTACATTTATTTTTTAAGTAGTAGTTGTTGATTGCCTTCAAGTTGAGCACAACTTATAGCGACCCTATGAACAAAAGGCTTGAAGCCCCTCTATCAACATTTATTGATGTTTGTAGGGTTTCTGGAGGCATGTTATTTAGGAAGTGGATGCCACTCCTAAATTCCAAATTTTTAAAATAAGATATATTAATAAGACATTGACATTTAGTATTTTTTGTGATAGGCAACTTGAAGTGTAATATTCCAAATCATTGTACTTGTATAGAAACAACAACAAAATCTCATCAGACTAGTAGGGAAATTAATATAGTAATATTTAAAATTAACTTCAAACCATGACCATGTGGAATTTATCCTAGAAAAGGAAGGTTGCTTTAACATTGAAAATTAGTTATTGTAGTACACCAAATCAGCTGAGTAAAGTACAAGAAATGAGCTTCTCAGTACATGGGGCAAAAGCATTTGACCAGCTCTAATACCTTTTCTTGACTCAACCACTCAGAAGGGAGCTTTCTCAACCTGACAGGGCGCATCTAGGAAAAAGTGAAAGCCAATAATGTACTAGGGGGCTCATGTGGCATCATCCAGAGGGAGATGTGCTGCTCTCCAAAAGGCTATGCCTCTGACAGTTTGAATCCACCATCTGCTCTGAGGGAGAAGGGAGAGTGGTCTCCTCCCATGGTTCTTACAGCCTTACAAACCCAGTGGGGAGTCTGGTCCACCTCAACAGCAGCGACTTGATATAACAGAGTTAATGGTGAAAGACTGACCATTTCTCCACTTAGATTGGGAATAAAACGTAAAAAGAGAAAAAAAGGATGTATGTTCTTGCCACTGGGGATAGTCTGTAGGGCAATTAGAAAAAAAAAAAAAGGCATCCAGATTGGAAAGGAAGGACTAACCTGCCTCCTTTGGCACAGTTATGCTTTTACATGCAAGGGGGCTCTGGTGGCCCAATCTGAAGGGAATTTTCTTGCCAGTGCAAAGACGGTACCTCTTCTAGTGATTTAAATCCACCGAAGACTCCTCAGGAGAAAGATGGACAGTTTTCCATGAGATTTACAGCCTCTGACAACCTACTGGAGGGACAGCTATGAGTCAGTACCAACTTGATGGTACATAACAACAATGACATAAACTACCTTTGAGTTGATTCCATATCAGAGTAGAACTGCCGCAGAGGCTGTAAATCTTCACACAGGCTCATTGCCTTATCTTTCCCTTCAGGAGCTACAAGTGAGTGGAAACCAACCTTTTAGTTAACCGAGTGCATTAACCACTGCCATCAGGGCTCACTTATAACCTGCTCAAGTTCATTGCTGTAGAGTTGGAACCAACTCATAGCTGACCCTTCAGTGGGTTTTAGAAGCTGTAAGTTGTATGGGAGGAGATTGCCCAGCAGCTCCCAGGTAGAAAGGTAGAATCGACGAGGCTGGCTATAATCATGAAGACTACAAGACTGTCCATCTTTCTCCCAAGAAGCAGCTGATGAGTTTGAATGACTCATCTTTTGCTTAGAATTGCAATACAAAGTGCCCATGCCAGATAGATTTGGATCTTTAGATTTTGTTTATGTACACTGTTGAGATGCACATTGTTACTGCTTTGCTGAAGGGGGAAAAAAACCCCAAAATGAACCCATTACTGTTAAGAGATTTCAGACCCGTAGCAGCCATATTAATTAGACTGAGAGCTGCCCCGTAGGGTTACAAGGGTGCAGTCTTCACAGCAGCAGGCTGCTCCTGGGTGTTCTTCCTGAAGCCGCTTGTGGGTTCAGAGTGCTTCATCACTTGGTTGTCTGTTTTCTTATTTAGATACTTGAAGACTGTATTAATGGATGGTTTGCTTACTATCTGTAGAATACTCTCTGACAACCTTGATCTCTTTATATTTGATATTTTAGGAGTGTTATGTTCATAACTTACTGAGGATTAGTGTCTATTTCCCAACCTTGAGGAAAGAGATTCTTGAGCTTATTGTTGAAAAGCTACTCAAGTTGGATGTAAGTATAGAACACATTTTTTTCTCCTTAATTTTCATTTGTTGACTATGCATGTCATCATCACAGTGCACGAAGCAACAATAACGATGAGAAAGAATCCACGCTCCCATCATTTAAAGACTCATGTCTTTCCTTGCTGATTCTTGAACTGTGTTCTGGGGAGTTATGCACCATTCCATCTCTCATGATAAGGGATAGGCATTGAATAGATTTTAAATGTGCACATTTATTTAAAAGAATATTTGGGTGGGCAGTATTCAACTCCGACCTGACTTTGGTGACAAAAGTCAAAGTCTGAAGAGAAAACATCAAACTTCTTGAAAGAAAAGGGTGAAGTGCAAATGTTTGTGCCCTTTTGTAAAAGATTATATAGGAATAATAAAATTATTTCAGAATAAAGTTTGGAAAACTAGCCTAGACTTTAAAAAATTGTGGTCACATCACATTATTAATAAAGGTTAAGTAGGAAATAATATAAAAAAGAAATATTTGTGGTAAACACCGTGGGTAAAACATTTCTTGTTAGGAGAGGAACCAAGTACTTGGGGACATATTTAGAGGAGTGATGTTGAATTGAGATTTTCACACCTTCCTGATGTTTGGTGTTTTTAAAAAGCAAATCATAATTGTCAACTAGTAAACCCTTTCGAGCCCCAAGATTTGAAATCAGTAGGGTGAGAATGAAAAGTTACCTGGTGGATTGTAGTGAGACTAGAGGGAGAGTGAAATTGTCCTTGAGCCCGGGATAGAAGTGAGAGAGTGAGGGCTAAGGGAAAGGAACCCGTCAGGCATGGTGCCTTCATCAACAGTGATAGGGAAAATCAAGGGAGAGAATTTAAAAAGGTTGCATTTTCCTTTTGGCCAGGCTGGGTTGCTGCCTGGGGTGGAGGGCTAAACAGAGAATCCTCACTGAGTGATTGTAGGTGCGTGCAAGGAACTGAGGCCAGGCCTGTGGAGTAATGCCTGTTAGCATAAGGGGACAGGAAGGATCGAAGAGATAGATGCGGAGGGAGGATCTGGAAGAATCGTCAGCCTCTCACGTTCCTTACATTTTTAAGGGATTTGAGAAACACAAAGGTCTTTGGATTTGTCTACTGGAAAATGATCTTTGTTGACTTCTCAAGAGCAACCTCAATAGAATATCAGCTGCATTTCAGGAGCATATGGATGGTTAAGAAATGCAGGTTGTTACAGACCGTAGGGGGTTTTGTGATGGACAGAGGGGATGGAGTAGGGATGAAAGAGACATTTTTTAGAATTGGGGAGATAAGTCTTGGTGATGGGAAAAAATATTGATGCTTGGGAAGAAGGAAGATAATGAAGAATTAAGCCTTGGAGAGGGGTAATTAGATATACTGGCTCAGTGCTAACTTGGAGCTAACATCTCTGGGCAACTGCCTACACGATCTAGTTATAAAGTCTTTTCTCTGGTGTTTACTTAAAGGGCATATTTGTTTAGAAAGGGACTTTATGTTTAGAAAGAAAGTCACGTATTCAATAGCCAAAAGACATGATTTGTGAAATGTATAAGCAAGGTATATATTAATTATTGCACCAAATTAAAATCTTAAAAAAATGAAATTTGCATTTCATACTTTTTCTGTCAGTTGACCTGAGATATTCATATGTGAGTATACATATTTATATTTGGTACAAATTAAGAGGTGAAATGTTGTATTGGATTTGTTCTTTTTTATTTAGAATACTTTATAACTCATGTTTATTTTATATAAAATAGTAAGAAGGGCTTGATCTATAATATCCTAGTTTTTTTAGTGGCTCAGATAAATGTATAGATTTTTCACTATAACTGTTGTTTTATGGTATTACCTAACACCTTTAAAGTATGTATATTAGATGAATTTCCAGTCCCAAAATAACAGATGTGTTTTAAACACCTTTAATTCGTTCTTGTTGATCTGTAGGTGAATGCACCCCGGCAAGATATTGAAGATACTGAGGAAGCAGCAGCTCAAACTCATGACGTCACAGACGCCACAGAAGGATTGTTTAATATGGTCAGCATTTTGTTAGTGGAGGAAATGAACACGGTTCCTAATACCAGGGCGTGGGAAGAGACAGCAAATGATTCCTCATCTTGTTAGGGCAATTAAAATCGCTTAGAAATTGTGAAAATTGAGAAAATGTTCTCAGTGCACAATTTACTGTTGTTACTACTTACTGTGTAGCGTAGTTGGTTTATTTCCAAGGCCTTGAACTTGAGTTTGGAGTTTTGATAGTTTTGGTTTTGTTCTTTTTCCTCCCATGGAGTCGTAGACGGTTGTTTTAATTTTGTGTTTCACACAGTGTGTGCCTTAAAGGAGCACTTCTCTACCTCAGGTGGTCTCTTCTATTAAGGTCACTGGAAGGAATACCAGGACTCACAGGAGAGTGCAGGATTCTCCTGGTTTTGGGACACAGGACCTGAGAAAGATGGGAAGGGAAGCTGCCCAAGTCATTTAATAAGAGCCACTGGGGCCTGGGTGTCCTGTGTTGGTAAAGGGGCGGTGGTTCCAGTGGGATCTCCCCACTGCCAGGTCTGCTTGCATCTTTTCGATGGGAATCTGAGGCTGAGGCACCGAATCTGTGCTTTTTGTTTGAAAACTCCTCATCCCTGGTAGAGCGTGAGCTCTCATCTGGAAAAGGGTTGATGTTTTCTGTATTTTCATGTCAGTTTTTCCCTTCTCTTTAAAGGATGAAGATGAAGAAACTAAAAATGAAGCCAAGACTGATCCTGCACAATTAGACTGCATGGTCCATCCGGTGGCGGAACGCCTGGACATCCTACTGTCTTTACTTTTGTCCTACATTAAGGATGTCTGCTACGTTGATGGTAATGGTCTCTAATGATAACAGTTACTGAGTGTTGAACACCTACATCGCACTGGCTCTGCCCTGGGCATTTTGCATACATTATCTCTAGGACTATAAAAATCTCATAGAAATCCGTGTTTTGTGTGTAAAGAAAAGATTCAGCGAGGTCAAGTTACTGCCCGGTGTCACATGCCTTGAAAATGGTAGGGCTGGGATTTAGGCTCATTTTTATCTTTTTAAAAAGCCCTTGATCCTTTTTCAGAATATTTTTCCAGAAAATTACATATAAGACATTTTGTTTGTGGTAGGCATGGTTCAGAGGACAGTCAAGTTGCCCAAGGCATTTCAGAATCACACAGTAGTCATTGGTTCACCAGCTTGGTGTTAATATATGGACTTCAGAGTATCCACCTCATCCACTCTGGTGCCAGGTGTTGATACTGCCTGTGTTGTTGTGTGCCATCAAATCGGAACCGATCCATACCTGAACCCCCAGCAGGTTCTCCGAGGCAGTTAATTGCACAGGAGGAGATTGTCCATCCTTTTCCATTGACACTGCTTATACTTATGGTTTTTTTTCCTTTTGGTATCTTGTGGGGTCACACTATGCATACTTCATACTTTTTCAGCTGTTACATTGTTTTCATATAGTTCACTTTTCCCCTAAAAAAAACGATTATTACTGATTTGAGTAGATTTCCGTCATGTAGACTTAGTGTCTTTATTTTTTCCTTCTGCCCTTTATTTTTGTTTGTTTGTTTGTGATGCGGACCCCACAGGGTTACATTATAGATAACATTTCATATGTGCGTGTACCTTTAATAAATAACTTTTAGCAAATTTTTGGCCTGCAACCCCATGGATATTGATCATATGTAAGCCCCACACGATGTGTCAAAGTAGAGACCTGCTCTCTTGCCAGCACAAGAGGATTATTGGAAATAATAAAGAAAAATCTGTGTGACGTGAAAGAGGCAATTTTAAAAATCTTTGTTTAATGCCTACTGTTGGCAGGATTGGGCAGAGTCTTGCTGAACCCAGGATTGCTGTGATTTGGAGCTGACCAGACCTGGTGGGACCTGACGGAGACACTTTTTTCCTTAAAGATCCCTGGTGACACAGTGGACCAAGCATTGAGCTGCTAACTCAATGAAAAGTCGGGTGGTCAAATCCAGCAGTCCGAGGGGGATTTGAGATGAGGCAGTCTGACTTTTTTGCAAAGTGCTCTTGTGCCCTTTTTTTAACTCTTCTGGCAAACTGAAGCAATATGGAAATATGGAAAAAGAGTATGGAAATTGTATTTATGAGACTGAAATGTCAAATTTTCTTCGTAGGTAAGGTTGATATCAACAAAACAAAGGATTTATATCGAGATCTGATCACCATCTTTGACAAGCTCTTGTTATCCACCCATGCCTCCTGCCATGT
>NW_006399895.1:3862242-3863080 GCF_000299155.1 Elephantulus edwardii
TCCTTCCCCGGCAGAGCATCTGGTGGATTCGAACCGTGCGCCTCTGGGATTGTAGTTGCAGCTCCTTGCCACTAGGCCACCAGAGCTCCCCTTCATTTTTTCACTTGTATTCTGAGTCACTTATATCTGTTAAAGGTGGAGAAAAACCCTTTCAAAGGTAATAGACCTGCCCAGGAAGACCAATTATGGGCCTGTTTATTACATGTGGTGATTCTTGTGTGCGAGGATACTGTCAAAAATCCTCCCAATAAGTAGAAGTTTATTGGCCATTTTGGCCTCAAATTGTTGACCTCAGGAGTTCATTAGGACTCCATAAGGAATGCTTAGGTCAACCAGACTGTTTTTCTCTTGTTAGGGTGCTAGTAATTGTGCCCCAGTATGTGACAGTTTTCACATAGAAGGTTAGGAGGCTATTGGAGAAGCCCTTCTGAGTTAGGAAAACCATTCCCTGTCCCTTGGGACTAGGCATCTACCTGTTCCCAGAAGGTCCACAGTATATAATTGGAAGCCTGTCTCTCACCCATTCTTTTCCTTCCTTTTCTTCTCATTAATCCCCCAGGGATGATACTTAAAGCATCCTTTCACTTGCTCTTCATAACGTGTAGTGGTAGGATACCATGTTTTTATGTTCCTCTCATTATTTCATGAATCACGTAGCATTAACTGGGGTTTTCCTTTTCTCCAGTACTCTAAAATCATGTCTAGATCTTCTGGTGAACTGGCTGCACATGTACCTTAATAACCAGGACTCGGGAACGAAGGATTTTTGTGATGTTGCCCTGCATGGACCCTTTTACTCAGCCTGTCAGGCCGTGTTCTACACCATCGTTTTCAGACA
>NW_006399895.1:3863515-3865337 GCF_000299155.1 Elephantulus edwardii
ACACACACACACACAAAATAATAAAATTGAAAAATCACAAAACCAGACTTAACAGTTATTAAAAGATATATAGTTAACTAAGTAGCATTCTTTTCAGCTATATATGTGTGTGTGACTAAATGTACATCCATTGAAAGCATTTCCCCAACATAACTTTGTTTGAATGTGTGAAATAACCTGTGAGGATTTTTCTTGTTACGTGCTGCCAAGTAGACTTCTACCACAGCAGCCCCACGTGATGGTACAGAACTCCTCCGTGGGGCCGTCCACATGGTGGTCTTGACCAGGGAAGATGGTCACGTCTTCCGCCCACAATCCCAGTGGGTGTGTGAGCTGCTAAGCCCACAGCTGCTGTGCCACGTGGGCTCCGTTGAAGTTAGGCTTATCATGCCTCTAAGAATTATTTTCTTTTTTAATCAAAGGTTTGCAGTTCCTGCAGAATCTAAATCTTGAACGCATAGTCATGAGCCGGCTAAATCCTCTGAAGATTTGCCTGCCGTCGGTAGTTAACTACTTTGCTGCTGTGACAAGGTATGTTATTTAGTTGTGTATTTGTGTTGATATTGTACAAGGTTTCTGTGAAATGAGTAGCAACGTAACAGTTAAAAAAAAAACAACACACACAACAAACAACTTCATAGTTATTGGAGACAACATTAAAACTGGATTTTCTACTGCAGTGGTGCTGTAACTGCTACTAGTTTTTTCTCAAAGACCATACATACACCACAAGCCTGAGCCACACCATCCTGTTGTTGATTAGTGCCAACAGGTTGACTGCTAGCACTCATAGTGGCCCTGTGAACAGTAGAGCTGAACCCTGCCCTGCCCGGCGCCATCCTCACAGTCTCTGATATGCTGGAGCCCATTGCTATAGTCATGGCATTAGTCCTTCTTGTTGAAGGCCTGCCTTTCTTTCTGCCACCTGCCGTCTTTCCCCAGTTTGATGTTTTTATCCAGAGACTGGCCCCTCTTGACAACTTGCCCCAAGTGTGAGACAGAGTTCACCATACTTGCTGGTTAAAGAGCCACTTGGTTGCACTTCCTCCAAGATAGACTTGTTTGTTCTCTTGGCACAGTCCATGGATTCTCAGTACTCACCTCAACACCACAACTCAAAGGCATCAGTTCTTAGTCTTCCTTATTCAGCTTTCAGGTGCAGAGGGAGTATCTGAAAATGCCATGACTCGGATCAGCAAATATCTCTGTCAACCACCATTGTTCTCTCTTACTAATTCATAAATCTTTTCACCAACTCACTTACTCTTTTTTCAGACAATGAGAGGCGCCTATCTAGTTGTATAAACTCAAGCTGCACCTTGCATATATTTTGGTTTTTAGTGGTTAATATGAACCATATCCCAGCGCTTCTGAGTGACAGCTGCATTCCCTTGCTCCTCGTTAATTAGTAGACACTGAGAACTGTATCCTATTACTTTGTCCTGGGGAGCTCTGGTGGCCTAGTGGCAAGAAGGCGTGCTACAATACCAAAAGTGTGTGGTTCAAATCCACCAGGTGCTCTGCTGGAGAAGAAGGGACATTCTCCTGTGAAGAAGGGACATTCTCCTGTGCCAGTCGGATCCGATTCGATGGCATACAACAAGTTAAAAAAAATTTTTTTTTTACTTTGTCCTTACAATATCTGTGATTCGGTCTAGTTGTTACACACATACCTGCATGTGGAGTAAGTCGTTCTAGCTTTGTAATGGCTTGGTCTGTGTTGTGTTTTGGTGTTTTCCAGTAAATACCAGCTGGTCTTCTGCTACACCATCATCGAGCGGAACAATCGTCAGATGCTGCCAGTCATTAGACATACCGCTGG
>NW_006399895.1:3866342-3935568 GCF_000299155.1 Elephantulus edwardii
AACAGGTCAAAAAAATTCATCGATCCTATTTATCAAGTATGGGAAGACATGATGGCTGAAGAGCTTCAAGAATTTAAGAAACCCATTAAAAAGGTGAATTTCTTGGCAGGGATGGGAGTGTATGTGTGTATACACACACACACACACACACACACACACTGAAAACCACTGATGTGTTCTCCCCCCCTTTATCTATTTTGATTGAAAATTTTCAAATCTCCTTGGGTATCATAAATATTAATTACCATTAACTGATGCAGTTAACTTACTGCATACCTAAGGAAAACTTTACTGTATACTGCTAGTCCCTTCACCCTCCTTCCCTGTATATTTTTTCCCTGTTCTTACCCCTGCTGCCCTCAGTCTATAGTTCGTGTATGTCCTGTTCCGTGTCCTTAATTGCTACCTATCTTTCTGATCATCTGTTCATGACTTTTTCCATTGCCTACTCCAAGAATTATTTATTCATTCTTCTCCTCTTTCTTTTGTTTTTTCTGTTTTATCTAAAAAGAATTTAATGCTCACAATGCTTAAAGAGTAGCTATAACCTAAAAACAAAAAGATAAATTAAAAAATAAGTAACGGATGTGACATCAAAGACATCACATTTGGTCAACCAGCTGGTAAAAAGATACTTAACATCATTAGTTATTGTTGTCAGGTGCCGTAAATGCAGCACCAGCCCATAGCAGCTCTGGGTACTGCAGGATAGACCCTGCCAACGCTGCACCATCCACGCTGTCTCCTCTACTTACTCCCATTGCTGTAGTCCCTAGACCAGTCTGTCTTTTTTTAAGTTGTGTTTCACTCATGCACATTTTTTCCCTCTCCCTCCCCCCTAAACTCTTCAACCCCTGCCTCCCCCCCTCAGTCCCCCTAACCTCTCCCCTTCCCTCTTTGTACACATCTCACTAGTTATCCTTCTTCTTTTCTAACAGTGGCCTTATGCAGTATTTGTCCTTATGAGACTGAGTTAGTTCACTCAGCATAATGCTCTCTAGTCTCTCCCATGTTCTATAGTATTTTTCGAAATTATTGCTCCTGAGTGTTACATAGTGTTCCATCATGTGAATGTACCTTAGTTTCTCAATCCAGTTTGTTGATGGACATTTCCCCTGTTTCCCTATTCTGGCTATTGTGAATAATGCTGCTGTGTACATTGGTGTACAAATTCCTGTTTGTATCTCAGTTCTGTTTTCATTGAGGTATATTCCTAGCAGTGGTATAGCTGGGCTGTATGTAGTCTCTGTGTTCACCTTTTTGAGTAAATGCTAAACTGCCTTCCAGAGTGGTTTCTATTTCCAGAGTGTTACATTTTACTATCCCACCAACAGTGTTTGAGAGTTCATCTCTCCACACCCTCTCCAGCATTTATCGCTTGCTGTCTTGTTAAACTTTGCCACTGCTACTGGGGTGAGATGGTATTGTAGTTTTGATTTATATCAGTTTCCCTTGTGCACGGTCTGCCTATGCTTCACTAACCCCCTCCTTTTTTTTAATTATTATTTAATATTGGTTTGCATACAAAATTCATGTACATTGTTTGATTCATACATTGTGTTTCACACATTCCTCATCCACATTGAGAGTATACAGAAGAATAGAATTTAGATTTTTTCGGATTTATCATTAGAAGTTACACCACCCAAAATTCCTTATGTTGAGTTCGTACCAGAAGTTAATGTTAGATTTCCAAGTTCTCATGAATATGCTTGTGGCAAAGACGCGAGTCTACAACATTTACTTAGTGAATATTGTTGTTGTGCTGTTGAGTTGGAACCGATCTACAGGTGACCCTCCTGTGAGGTTTCATAGGCAGGAAACTACCTGGAAAGAGATTGCCCATTCTTCTCCCATGGAGCAGCAGGTGGATTTGAACCACGTGCCTTTGGGATTGAAGAGTAGCATCTTGCCACTCAGCTACCAGATCTCCTTCTTCAGTGCATACCAGTAATAAATAATATCATTGTTCTATTTCTCTGAAGCGTATTTATTACATTCACAACCGAACACAGAAAGCAGATCGAGTCAAGGCAAGGAGTTCTTGGCGCTCTTCCGGTAGCCTCTTTGACACTTACTGATAATATTTATTCTTCATGTAGGAGATGGTGATGACGGAGGATGACGATGATGATTTTTTGAAAGGTGAAATTCTCCCAAATGACCCTGTGATCGAGATCACGCCGAGCTCCTTCGACTCCCATTTCCGAAGCCCGTCAAGCAGTGTGGGCTCCCCGCCGGTCCTCTACAGAGTAGACCAGTCCCCTCTTCTGTCAGGGATTTGTGACTGAGACAGTCTCTCTGCCCATCCTGCCCTTCGCACCCAGAGTCCCTGCTGTGTGCACGCTGCGTCCTTGTGGAGCAAGTACCTGCCGTGCGCGTCTTTCAAGTTAAGACCAAACCTACCTAGTCTCTGAAGGAAGTTGAATTTTTGTGGGCTTAAGATCTTTTTCTACAATGTTGGGAGGGTTTTCCCCCCCTTGTTTCTTTCACAGATGGAAGAAAAAGGAAAAGACATCATGTGCAATATTAGACTAACGTTAAATGGTGAAAGCCTTGTCTTGTTAATATGTATACTGTGTGTGTATATAATGATTAAGATATTTCTAACATTGGCAGTGTTTTTAACCAATTCGCTTTTTAACACAGATCTTTTGTTGTCAGACAAAAGCCACAGGACTTTGTGATCTGACCGACTTTTCAGTGAAAAACCATCCAGGACACTATTTAAAATATATATTTAGTAGAGAATATGTGCTTTGGATGTGTGTTTGCCTGGTGCTTATCTGTATTTGTGGGTTGGAATCTGTGAGTGCAGAGAAGAGGCGGTAGGCGGAAAGTAGGGAGTTGACCAGAGCTAGGGGGTCGTTAAAAGTTGGGGCAACACTGAAGGAGTTTTAAGACCCACCAAAATCAGGAGGGAAGAGAGGGGGTTTAGAGAAACAGAATCAGAGAGTAGTACACTAGAGCCCTAAACAAACAAAACAACCAATAAATGAAAAACCAATTTCCAGATAATTTATAATTCACCTTGATGTAAAGTAGTGTTGGTCTTGTATAAAATACATAGTCTTTTACCCTTAGGTTCGCCACAGTACTGTTGGAACTAAAACCACTGGTCTCAATTAGAGCCTCTGTTTCATAGCCTCTGTTGGGTGTCGTGGAGCCTTTCTTCGTCCACATAGACAACCCTTCCTTCTGTGTCTTTAAAAGATCGGTGTGGCGGGGGGGTAGGGGGGTAGATTTATAGGCCAAGGTTCCTGCTGTAGCCTCTTCAGGGATTCATAGCAGGAATTCAGCTTTCTGAAGTTGTCCTCCGGCATGGCTGGTTCTGTATTTTTATAACCAACCCCTCAAGAGGTACGTCTCAGACAACCTTCCTTTATAACCCTTTGTGCAAGCAGTGCTAGGATCTTTTTTAAGCTCACGTATAAAACTTCGTTTTGTTCTTTACATATGTATTTTTTTCTGGCTTATTTTTGAAAATAGGTATCTTTAAACATATTTATTTTTTTTGTTACTGCTTTCTGCTTCTTTATTTAAAGGTCAGCAGTATCTTCCTATTCATAAGTATTTTGTAATAAAATACTTTTTTTTCCCTTAGGGCTTTTTCTGCTCTTGTCTAATTCTATTGTTAGCAAATGTAGAATTTTAATATGTAAATATCTTTCTGGAAATACAGATATTTTTATTGCTTTAAAAAGTTTTGCACACTGGTGAATTTCTTTGGAGAATCATAGGTTCTCCTTAAGTGCTGGCAAAATGGAATTTTGTACACTAGATAAAGGTTAATAAATGGAATATGAGTCTGTGGAAGGTAGTAAGTCTTGCTTTCTTAATGAGTTGGAGCAAGTGTGTTATTTCAGAGGAATTTGAGGAAAATTCACTGTGATAATAAAACCACATTGGTTGATCTGGAGCTTTATTCTTATGTCAATTCTGATGCTAAATGGAGGTGCCCACCCCAATAAAGAGACTCCTTATATACATGTTCTGATATCTGAGCGTCTTATTCAAGCACCGTGTGGAAAAGGAAAACTTCTCCAGGACAAAACCATCAAAGAGAGAACGTGTTTGTGTGTGATGGGTGCACTGAAAAGGACTTCTCAGCCAAGAGGGACTAAGGCTTGATCGGGTGCTGGAATTCAAAGAACCCGCCACCCCAGACCAAACCCAGTTCTGATGCATGATATCCCCTCAGGACCCGGTAGAACTCCCCACAGGGCTTCCTTTAGGACTGGCTAGAGCTCCCCTACAAGGCTTCCTAGAGAGTAACGAACCTCTATGGAAGCAGCCAGCCTCGTCTTTTTACTTTGGAGCATCTGGTGGATCCAAACCACTGATTGTTGAGTGAGCAGCTCAATGTTATAATCCACTATGCCAGCAGGGCTCCTTGTTTCTAAGGAAACCTTTTCAGAACAGTTCATGTTGGGGGGGGGGGCACAACACATTAAAACCTATGGGGAAAAATCCAGAAAAACAGGAAAATAGTGGGACTTTTCCCCCTAAAACAAGCTTTTAAAGAGGAGCTCTATTCGCCTAGGGGCAAGAAGCTGCCCTGCAATTCCAAAGGCACGGGATTTGAGGCCACCAGCTGCTCTGCTGGAGAAGGATGGGCAAAACCCTGTGCGATTCACTGCCTCTGAAAAGCTGCCAGCTATGGGTCGGTTTGACTTTACACAAGAACAACCACCACCACCACGCATGATGGTCTCCCAAGGACCGAACCCTCCTGATATCCGAAGTAAACAAAAAAAGAAAATAAATTGGGGATAGGAGATATATGTGAAATGTCATCTGTGGTCGCTGTTTCTATAATTAATTGAGTGGGATCTAGTTGAAGGGGAGAGCTGTATTGTTAGTTTTGATGTGGTGGGGGCAGTGTACAAAGTCAAAAGTCTGCGTGGTCAAAATGGTTTACCCTCGAGGTCTGGTGATCTGCTGTAACAATTAAACCCGAGGGAGTTCTGCTGGAATCAGAATCCACCAGATGACAGACGATTTGGGCTGTTGATTTTTTTAAAAAACTTATTTTTAATTTGGTGTACCGTTGAATTGGATCCACCTGGCACAGGAGGAATCGGCCCCTTCTTCAGAGGAGCATCTGGTGGATTTGAACCACACACCTTAAGGATTGCAGTGCAGCTTCTTGCTACTAGGCCACCAGAGGACCCTTGTTTGGGTTTTTTAAATGAAGGAAACGGAATCGAGATTTACAAATTCTAAGTTACTTCTCTCTCTTCTTCAGTCTAACATGAATTCTTGTTAATATCTGAGTCATAATACCATGTTTTCTACAACAGCACCAAGGAAAGAGACTTCCCACTCTATATACTGGCATACCCAGGGTATGGAATGTATGATCCGTTCTTTGAGATCTTTCCCCCAAGTCATCTATGAGTCCCAGCTGCATGCCAAGCTCTTCGTTAGAATAGCAAAGT
Source organism: Elephantulus edwardii (assembly GCF_000299155.1). Taxonomy (NCBI): domain Eukaryota; kingdom Metazoa; phylum Chordata; class Mammalia; order Macroscelidea; family Macroscelididae; genus Elephantulus; species Elephantulus edwardii. The sequence goes on from NW_006399895.1 coordinate 3,871,784, forward strand.
TCAGAATAATTTACGATGGTTTATGTTTACTACGCAATACAGTTCTACCATGCAGCATAGCCAATTGTCAAAGTCAGATGGTTTTCTCAAGGTCACATAACAGAAGCAGTAGAGCAGGGATTTAAGTGGAGAAAGTCAGATGCAGCTCTCACATTCTGGCTGGGTTGGCATCAGCATTGAGCTAGACAGACCTTTGTAAACGAAAGGTCACGCGAGAACCCTCCAAACCTTTCGGACTACATTTCCCAGCGTCCCCAGCGGGCGCGGTCTCTTCCCTAAAATGCTCCCTGGCGTCTTTTCGAGTTTCCCGTGAGCCATCTCGGCCCCGCACCGCCCCCGTGCGGACTCCACTTCCCGGCAGCCCCCGCGGGGGCCCGCCAGGCGGGAGGGGCGGTGGGCAGCCCGGGCCGGGAGGCCGCCGCCTCCGCGATGCCGCTGCTGGTCGAGGGGCAGCGAGTGCGGCTGCCGCAGCCCGCCGGGGACCTCGTCCGTGCCCATCCGACTCTGGAGGTGAGCGGGGCCCCGGTGCGAGAGCTTCGCGGCGGGCCCGAGGGCAGTCTGCCGGGTGGGCTGGACCCTTGGCTGGCTACCGCCACCCCTCGGCGCTCCCCTGGGACATGTCAGAATCCGCGCAGCCGGGGAGTGGTCCGCGCGTCCGGGCCGCGGCCGCTGGCAGCCACTTGGTGCATTCACTTGAGTCCGCAGAGCTTCTACCCTCTTTAGACCCTACAGGGCATCTGGTGAGCCCCCTCGGTTAAAGAGGTGGACCAGAGGGGTTAGGCGACTTGTCCAAGGTCGCACAGCACCGAGGCCTTAGCACACCCTGAAACTCCGATTCCCAGACAAGGCAGTTGTCCCCCAAACGTTGACCCGGTCCATTTAGGCAAGTCTGGGCTCATTAGAACTGGCGGGGTGTCCCCGCCCCATAGTGGACACTGCATCGCCCGCGGTTATCAGTTGGGGGTGATCCCATGGTGGACTACGTGGGGCGCGCACGTGCTGTCCGGGGAGCCCCCTGTTCCCGATCTTGGAACATAGGCCTTGGTTATTTTTTAGCCAGTGTGTGGGGAGGACCACGCCCTGATGGAAAGAGGTTTTTTAGTGTGTGTGTGCATTTCCCCCCTCTTATTTATATCACACTAGATCACTGATTCGTAAATCCTGAAATATCAAGATTTACTTTGCATTCATATAGAAAGAAGAGGTTTCTTTGAGCTTAGAAAAACTGGGATCTGGTTATGGGGGCATTAGCCCCCCCCCCCCCCCCCCCCCCCCCCCCCCCCCCCCCCCCCCCCCCCCCCCCCCCCCCCCCCCCCCCCCCCCCCCCCCCCCCCCCCCCCCCCGTTCATTGACGTCAGAAGTAAATGTTGAGTTTCTAATTCACGCTGGGAAGTTAATAATGAGTAGTTGTTAATTGCTGCCAAGTCGATTTGACTCATGTTGACTCGTGTGCAGAGTGGCACTGCCCTGGAGGGTTATCAGAGCCCTTAGGAAGCAGACAGCCAGGCCTTTCTTCCAAGTGCCTCCGAGCTGTTCTCACTGCTCACTTCTCCGTTAGAGCTCTAGTGCTTTACCATGCAGGGACTCCCAGTCATGTACTAAGAGATTTTTGTTAATTTTTTTAATGGCCTTTTTCACTGAGCTAGGAAAAAGGAGCTGGCCAGGACTGGAGGAGAGAGAGAGGGGGTTAAAGAGAATTCTCCATGTGTCCTTTCTGTAATTCTTTTGTCTACTTGTTTCCTCTTCCTTTTGATATGTCTCCCAGAATATAAACGTCTAAGAGGCAGCCGGAAGTGTCACTGTTGGCCTCGGCGTCCAGGGTGATCCTTGGCATCTAGTCCCATGTTCAGTAAATATTTGTTACATAAATGAGTGAACCAGATGACCCCTGAACTGAGATCTGAAGGATGACGGGAAGTTACTGACAGGAAGAAGGCGGGCAGCTCCATGTGATTCTTGACTTGTTTGTGTTTCATAGGCAAAGTAGTAACGTTAGCCAGCACGTACTGGGCACTCGGTAGATGCTTGGCATCATCTGAGCCCTTTGCATGCACTGTCACACCCGTGAGGCTAGCCAGAAAAACATTCAGCTGCCTAGAAAATTTAGATGACCTTTTATGAATATTTAGAAATTCCCATAATGAGTGGCTAAAAAGAAGGCTGGGTGTTGAGAGAGAGCAACGTGGTGATATACCAGGACCATTCCTCCTAAAGGAGGTTGGGGCTCTATGTAGGGAGACAGCCACATCCTTCTCCCACAGAGTGGCTGGTGCATGAGACCACCAACATGCGGGTTAGTGGCTGAATGCTTAAATGGTTGCACCACGAGGGCTTCTTTAACTATCAGACAGAAAGCCCCTCATTGGCATCAAGTCAGAACCGACGCAGTACGAACTCTTCAGCAGATTTTCAGAGGCAGTTAAGTCACAGGGGAAGAAATTGCCATCTTTCTCCAAAGAGCAACAGGGGAGGCTTACAACTGCCTATCCTTATGTTGCTTTGGTGGCCTTCATGGTAAAGAGTTGCACAGCCAACCCAAAGGCTGGTGGTTTGAATCCACTAGTTGCTCCATGGGAGAAGGAAGAGCAGTCTCCTCTCCTGAGATTTACTGCCCCTGAAAACCCACTGGTGGGTCAGCTGGAAGTCAGTTGTGACTCGATGGTTCCCACTCAATCACTACCTTTGACTCAACAACTCATCTCTTTTCCCTTTAAGCCACAAGAGTGCCCTCTCTTAGTTCTAACATGTTATATTGATGACAGCAGCAGTAGTAATCATTAGTACTTTCTTTTTTTTTTAATTAATTTTAATGAAAGTTTACAGAGACTTAGGGTTTCTAGTCATTCATTGTTGCACTTTTCTCCCTGCCCACCCCTTCTTCCCCAATTCACTCTTCTCCTTGAAAAGTAAAAGTCTTTCATTGTTATACAATCCCTCCCCCCAAGTCCACCCCACTATGCAGCCTTCATTCTGGACTCCTGTCATGACAATAATACCCAATCATATATCCTTTTTAAACAGTTCTCTCCCTCATCTGTTTCAATGCAGTACACATCATTCTTCCCCTCCTTCTCTGTCTCCCCTCAACCCCAATGTCAGACCCGTTTTACAACAGCACCCCTATGCAACATTTGTCCTTTTGTGACTGAGTTATTTCACTCAACATAATGTCCTCCAGGGTCATCCGTTTTGCCTAATATTTCATTAGTTCCCTGTTTTTCAATGCTGCATAGTATTCCATTGTGTGAATATACCAGAGCTTCTCTATCCATTCATTTGTTGATGGGCAAATTTGCTGGGTTGTTTCCAGTTCTTTGCTATTGTGAACAAAGCCACAATAAACATGGGTGTACATATATATCTGCTTGGGTGACGGTTATGGTTTCTTTAGGGTATATTCCCAGTAGTGGAATTTCTGGGTCAAATGGTATTTCTATTTCCAACTTTTTGAGAAAGTGCCATACATCTTTCCATAGTGGTTACACCATTTTACACTCCCACCAACAGTTCCAGTTTCTCCACAACCTCGCCAGCATTTGTTGTTTGCTGTTCTGTTAAATTTTGCTATTCTTACTGGAGTGAGATGATATCTCATAGCTGTTCCATTAGTGCCTTCTGAGTCTGATGAGTTAGATGCTGTCACTATTCCCATTTTACAGACGAACACTCTTGAGGCACAGAAGGGTGGAGTAACTTGCCTATAAGGTCACACACCTGCGAAAGGTGAGGCCAGGATTGGAACCCTGGCAGTCTGTCTTTGACTCTACCCAAAATGAGGACAGTTTTCCACGTGTGCTACTTATATTTAAATTAAGTAAAGTGAACTAGAAAATAAAACTAGTTCTGAAGGCACTCTAGTTACATTTCAAGTGCTTACCAGCCACCCAGCCTTGGGGCTGTTGTGAGATAGCACAGATCTAGACCTGTCCATCGTTGCAGGGAGTTCTCTTGGGTAAGACTACCTGGAAGCTTTTCCCTGGGCGTCTCATGCTCAGTAACCACTCTTGCAACCTCTTGCCTCATGGTTCCAGAGAAGCTACAAGATGAGTGCACCGTGGTTTAATTCCTGCATTTTGAACATGCAAGGTGTTGATCCTCTTTTACCATGATGGACATTCAGAGAACTAAATCTTTGGAAATTCCCGTTCACTTCTCCTTAAGCATATGTACTTCCCAGGGGAGCTGCTGGGCTTGGAAAGGTATCTGAGCAGAAAAGTTAAGTCACACAATTTGTCTTTTGAAGCAATGCCTCCCACAGCCGTTTGCTAGATTGTGCTGGGCAAGGAAGACCTTAGGGGATCAGAGGTACAGAATGTGTCACCCACTCTCGGTGAGTTGTTGAGGCCCCAAAGTCACGCATGCCCATTACAGAACTGCTCTCAGCGTTGCTCATTCTCCCCATTTATCAGACAGGGTAACTGAGGGTCAGTAGCCCACCTGAGGCTATTCAGTAAATGGCAGGGTGAGGATCCAGAGTCAGCACTGTCTTGCCTGAAACGTTATGCTCGTGCCTGTTGCTGTTATGTGCTGACCCTCCAGCAGGTTTTCAGAGGCTGTAAGTTACACAGGAGGAAACTGCCCATCTTTCTGCTGTGGAGCAGCTGGTGGATTTGAACCGTGTGTCTTCAGGTTGTCAGTGCAAGTCCTTACCATCTTCATGGTTATGTTGCAGTAATCTAGATTCAGGGGCTGAACTAAGGCAGCACAAATAGGAATGAGAAAGGTGGCTTAATTTCAAGTGCTGTTGTTGTTGTTGCTGTTGTTGCTAGGTACCGTTGAGTTGACTCCAACCTTGGGTGACCCTGTGTACCCAGAACAAAACCCGGGCCGATCATGTACCAGCCTCACCAACTGTTGCTGCAGTCATTGCAAAAAGCTAATTGCAGACACTCTGTCAGCCCGTGTCCTTGAGGGTCTTCCTTCCTTCCACTGACTCTCCTTTTCTAAGCAAGTTGTCCTCCTCCAGGGACTGACCTCTCCTACTAACATGCCCTAAGTATGCGGGAAATGGTCTCTCCTTCCTTACTTCTAAGCAGCACTCTGGCTGAATGTCTTTGAAGACAGATTTGTTTGTTCTTTAGACAATGCACAATATTTTCTGTATTCTCTGCCAGCACTACAACTCAAAGGCATCAGATCTTCTTAGCTTTTCCTTATTCATGGTCCCACTTCCACATGTACATAAAGTAACTGAAAATACCATGGTTTGTGCCAGGCACACCTTAGTCTTTAATGTGGCAGCCATGCTCTTTAGCACGTTTAGGAGACCTGGGTGGTACAAGTATCCAATGCTGTATAGCTGGAATTTTTTGACTGCTCCCTCTATGGGTGTTGACTAGTTCCAACTAAAATGAAATCATTGGCAACTTCAGGCTTTTCTTCATTTAACATGTTACTTACTGGCCCTGTTGTGAGGACTTTTTATTTCTTGATGTTAAGGTGTAATCCATATTGAAGACTGTAGACTGAGCTGCATCAGTAAGTGCCTCAAGTCCGTCTTATTTTCTCCATGCAAGGATGTCATCTGCACATTTCAAGTTGGTTATAAATCTTTCTCAAACCCGGATACTAGATTGTTCTTCGTACGGTTCAGCTTCTTGGGTTGACTTAGCATACACGTGGAATAAATAGAGTGAAAGGATGCAGCCCTGGTATACACCTTTCCTGATTTTAAACCATACAATCCTTTGTTCATTTTAAAGGACTACATGGCCATGTCTTAGCTAGTGTTGCTGTCACAGAAACATCACAAATGAATGGCTTTAACAAACCTAAAATGTGTATTCTCTTGCAGTGTGGGAGACTAGAAGCCCAAATTCAGGGTGCTCTTTCAATTTTGAAGGCAGGTCCTTGCTTCCTTTAACACTTGTAGTTCTGATGTCTGTGGAGATCACCATGTGTCTTAGCCTTCCTGGTGCCAAGCAGCTTCCTAGTGTAGCAACTTGAGTCCAAAAGGATGCACTCCACTCCTGGCAATTCTTTCTGCTAGTACTGAGTTTCCCAATGTCTCAATTTTCTCCCCTTTTGTCTCCAGTGAAATAAAAGGTGTTACAGGCCACACACTAAGGAAACTCCCCGTATGTAGGGTCAGGCCTGTGGTGGAATTAAGGGATGTTGTATTTCACCCTTAATTCTTTTTCTACGATTTGGTTTCACAGATCCTGGGGATCTTTACATAGGTAATGTGGCATCGAGTTGCCTGTGACTCATAGTGTACAGCAGCTCTGAACCCTGCCCTGTCCTGAGCCAGTCTCACTGACTCTGACACACCAACCCCTTTTGCCCCAGTTACTGTATCTGTCCATCTCATCCTGGGTCTTACTCTCTTGTGCTGTTCCTCCACCCTTCCAAGCATGATATCCTTCTCCAGGGACTGGTCCCTCCTGGCAATGTGCCTGAAGTATGTGGGACAGAGCCTCTGTGTACATGTAATTTTAGGGGGCACAATTCCGTTAGTGACAGTGCATATCCAGGCGCCACATGAGCACAATGAAACCTTCTGGAATTCCTCTTCTTCTCAGTGTGATCTGTGATTTCTTATGACCCACCGTTAGATGCCTTTGTGTAGTCAGTAAAACACAAGTGAACATCTTTCCAGTATTGTCTGCTTTCAGCCAGCATCCAACCGACGTGAGCAATGATCTCCCATGCTCCACAGCCACTTCTCAATCCAGCTTGGATTTCTGGCATCAATAATAGTTTATTACCCACCAGCTGCTCTGCGGCGAAGGCTGGGCAGTCTTCTCCTGGGTGATTTACTGCCTCTTAAAACCTGGGTCATCTATGGGTTGGTTCTGAGGCGACAGCACACAACAATAAGAACTCCACTTTTTACAGTTTATACAATGCATTTTCTTATTTTTCAGTTTACAAAGGAAGACTTTGATAGATGGTGACCACAGGGGTAAAGGTTATGTGAATGATTTTTTTTTTAAATTTCTTCTTTTGGGTGTGTGTGTGTGTGTGTGTGTGTGTGTGTGTGTGTGTGTGTGTACCGTCAAATCGGATCTGACTGGTACAGGAGGAGATCCCTCCTTTTCCCGGCAGAGCATCTGGTGGATTTGAACCATGCGTCTCTGGGATTGCAGTGCAGTTTCTTGCCACTAGGCCACCAGAGCTCCCCGTGAATGATTTTTTTTAAGAGAAGAGCAAACTGGTGATGGGAGGAAGGAAAATGTGCAACAATGAATGAATGGAAATCCAAGTTTTCTTTAAACTTTCATTAAAATTATAATTAAAAAATTATATTGAAAAGATACTTGCAATTGTTATATAGTTAAAGATTGCCCACAGACCAACCACATTCTGTTTCTGTATAGTATGTAAACCAAGAATGACTTTTTAAAATTTTCCAATAAATGGGGGGGTGGGGAGAAAAAGAAGAATAGTAATATTTCATGAAATGTGAAGGTTATATGAAATTTGTAGTGGTTTTTAAAGTTTTTTGTGCATGTACTGTCAAATTGGATCCGACTGGCACAGGAGGAGATTGTCCCTCCTTCTCCAGTGGAGCATCTGATGGATTCGAACCGCATGCCTCTGGGATTACAGTGCAGAAATTTGTATTTCTGTGGCCACCCCCAAATGGAGTTATTCTGGAACCAGCCTCTCACTCTTATTTGTTTCTGTAGTGCCTATGGCTGCTTTACACCATATTTGTAAGTTTTCAGCTACTGTTATTGCAGAAGGGGACAGCCAGTCCTGCTTCCTCCTCTCTTGATAGCCTGGAGAGCTGTGAAACCTGCCCTCTGTGGCTGACTCTGCTGGTGTTTAAGAAACTCGTAGTACAGCTTCCAGCACTGAAGCAACACGTGGGTCACCAGAGAGCGACCAGGTGGCAGCAGGGTTGAATAAATAGTTGTATCGAGTGTAAAGCCACCAAAGCCTTAAATATTTACTGTGTGGCCTTTTAAAGAAAAGGTTGCTGAGCCCTGCATTAACAAAGTGTCCTGCATCCTTCAATATGGATTGTATTTCATCATCAAGAAAACAAAGATTGTTACCACTGGGCCAATTCGCAGCATCATGATAGATGGAGAAAAGATTGAGGTTGTTAACATTTTCATCTTGCTCAAATCCATAGTCTACACTTTTGGCACCAGCAGTCAGGAAATCAAAAGACAAAAGTTGCTTTAGGAAAAGTTGCTGTCAGGGACCTCTGCAGAGTGCTGAAGAGCAATAATGTCATTCTAGAGACTAAGGTGTGCCTCATGCAGGCCATGGCCTTCTTGATTGCTTGCCATGCATCTGACAGCGGGACAGTCACTAAGGATGACAGAAGAAGAATCGATGTCTTTAAATTGTGGTGCTGGAGAAGAATATTGAACATTTACCGACTGCCAAGAGAACTGAATAGGCCTGTCCTGGAGAGAGTGAGACCAGGCAAGAATTTTGAAAGTCTGTCTTACATACTTGCATGTTGCTAGGAGTTAGCAGTCCTTGGAGAAGGACATAATGCTGGAAGGAGAGAAGGTCAGCACAGGAGAGGAAGACCCTGGAGGAGATGGACTGAACACAGTGACTGTGGCAGTGGGATGAGGTGTATCAGAGGTGGTGAGATTGGCTCAAGATAGGACAAGGCTCGATTGTTCATAGAGTTGATACAATATGGCATATAACAACCACCACCACCAAAAAGTCACCAGTTCAGATCCATTAGTTCTACTCTGTCCGGTAGGGTTTTCATGATCAGTTGGGATCAAGTCAGAGGCAGTGGTGGGCCTGAGAGAACAGTGTCCTAACAGAGATTGGAGAATGATGATGAAGGAGGGCTGGATGCGGGGCTGAGGGAGAAAGGTATTTGTAGTGAATATTACTCATTCAGGGAAAACTGAACTCAAGTATTAAGAGAACGTACAAGATTGAAAAAAGTGGGCTGCTTTTAATTTAGAAGATATGTGTTTATGAAGTAGGACTCTTGTTTTTCCTAAAGAACAGAGGGTTGACTAAACTTTCTTTCTTTTTTTTTTTTTAAAGTGAGAAACCAAAGCAGGATACTGTTAGTTTAGTGGTATTTTCCAAACATTTTTAATGGTTCTTTGAGGGGAGGGGAAGGGGCCAGTGGAAGCTGTGCTGAAGAGACATGGTGATTTTTGCTTCTTCTTGTTATGTCCCCTGTGCACCATAGCTCTGAACCCTCTCCTACCTTGAGCCGATCTGTCTTCCCACACACCTACCCCCATGACCCTAGTTTCTAATTCCTTACAAATAACTCTGCTCTCTGGTGGTAATTTGTGGAAATGGTAGAAATATACCTTTATTCCCTCCACCCCACCCCTTCCCAGGAATAACAAAGCAAAAGGTAAGTTCAGCATTGAAGGAATGAGGAGGAGGAAATGCTAAGCTCTCCCTTAAGTGATTGTGAATCAAGGTGATAGAAATGGCTTAAAATGAAGCGTTCCCCATGCCAGGTATTCCGAGTTCCTCCAGTGCAGTCGCCACATCTGTTTCTTAGGAGAGACTGGTCCTTGGAGAAGGACGTCATGCTCGCAAGGGTGGAGGACCGTGCAAGAGAGGTAGATCCCGATGAGATGGATTGATACAGTAGCTATGGCAGTGGGGGCAGGTTTGTGAGTCAGTGAGACTGGCTCAGGACAGGGCAGGCTTCAGGGGGGCTTCAGGTCGCTGTGAGTTACAGGTCACTTGACGGCACATAACAACAGACCAAAGCTGCCCAGCTAATTGAATTTTATACTACGGTTTCTGTTTTTTTAAATTTCATTATTTTTTGGCGAGCTCTGGTGGCCTAGCGGCAAGAAGCTGCACTGCAATCCCAGAGGAGCATGGTTCAGATCCACCAGATGCTCTGTTGGAGAAGGAGAGACAATCTCCTGTACCAGTCAGATCTGTTTTGATGGTACACACACAAAAAAAGATTTTTTTAAAAAAGTTTGAAAAATTTATTATTTTTTGTGCGTGTATTGTCAAATGGGATCTGACCAGTACAGGAGAAGATTGTCCCTCCTTTTCCAGCAGAGCATCTGGTGGATTCAAACCATGCACCTCTAGGATTGCAATGCAGCTTCTTGCCACTAGGCCACCAGAGCTCCCTCTCTCACATCACACTTCTGTAGCTTGCTATCAGGGGACACTTCGCCCCTGTCAAATGGACTTGCTAAGTCAAAAATCTACCAATGGGTGATCCTTCTCTGGTTCATGAGCACGCTGATTGGATGTTCGTGCTTTTGTATGACACGCGCCACCATTAAACCTTGTTACGACATCGGCACATTGCCTGTCTGATGTGAGGGGGGAAAAATAATCTGCTAGTGGGACACAACATTTCAAAATTCTTTTCCCATATTCTTCATTTTTCACAGCAATGTTTGTGGTTGTGGCTTGGTTCAGCAAAATTAACATTCTTGTGGCTGCTTTTGTTTTTTGGGTGTTTTTTTTTAACATAGTGATGAATGTCATTTTGGGTTATTTCCTTAGCACTGACTACTAGAACTGGACGTACTAGGACATAGAGATTGAAGGGAGAGGGAGGTAGTAATCCTCTTTTCTTTAAAGAAAATAAAGAGTGATGTGGTTTCCGATACAATCTGATCCTCTTTGCAACTGTAAAATGACTCTACTTCACACCCTTCTATGATGCACTATGATAAAGAACTTTTGCTCCTAAAAAGCCAGGATGTCATTGTTTTCTTTGCATCGTTTCCAACAATCATGTTTGCCCCTTTTGTTATTATTGTTATGTGCTGTCGAGTCGCCTAAACCCTGCTCTATCCTGTGCCAATCTCATTGTCTCTGACACAGCTACCCCCATTACCCCAGTCACTGAATCAGTCCAGCTCATCGAGGGTCTTCCTCTCTTGCGCTGTCCCTCCAACCTCCCAAACATGACGTCCCTCTCCAGGGACTTTTCTTTTAGCCTGCCAAATAAAACACACACACCTCCAGCAGCCTAGTGTATGTCCCACTTAGAGTACCCCTGGGCTCTCCCGATCTGTCTAGTTTTTCACTCCTAATTTACATCACTTTTTTTTTTAATTAAACAGGAAAGAGCCAGACTTCTCAGAGGTCAGTCTGTTCAACAAGTGGGACCCCAGGGCCTTCTGTATGTTCAGCAGAGAGAGTTTGCAGTGACCTCCCCAAAGGATGGTAGGTTAGGAAGCAGTGCGTTGGGCATGATCACACAAGGCTGTTGGATATTTTATTTTATTTCTTTTCCAAACAGGCTCCATCTCCATTCTGGGTTCTGATGATGCCACCACTTGTCACATTGTGGTCCTGAGGCACACAGGTATGATGAGAGAGGTGGAGGAAGCCGCTACTCAGACCGGCCCCCCACTTGGGCGGCCACTTAATTTAGTCCTGTGAGCTTCCTGGTGTCGTCCTATTTGAATCCCGACTTCACTCACCTTTTTTCTAGTCTGCATGGTTAACACCCTGATGCCCTGGCCAGAATCGATTGGCTCAGGAGCCCAAACCTCTTTTCTTTTTCTTCTTTACAGGATAGCCAAAGATGGGACGTTTCCAACGGACAGGCTTCCCGGCTTCTCATCAGGAATAACCCAAGTTATCTCACCCTTATTCTTCAGGTAATGGGGCGACCTGCTTGACACACTGTGATGGATCCGACACCAAAGCCGAGGTCCCCTTGATCATCAACTCCATAAAATCCTTTTCTGAGCCCACAAAATGCGGCAGGTGAGCCCCCGGCTTTCCGTTTCACTGGGGACGGTGTACCAAGGTCTAGAGGGACAGTCGTTGGAGCGGTTCAGCCACGCGGCGTCCACCCTGCCAGGTCTGAGCTGCTGGCCCAGCATTGCCATGTCACTCCGGTTATGGAGTGGCTGGGTGGAAGGTGGACACGGGCACAGGCTGAGGAGACAGTGCTGGATTTCAAACGGAAGGCTTATTTTCAGGAACATTCTCTTCTACTTTCATGCATCAGACTTTTGTTCTCTTCATTCATGTAGCAGTTACTTGCTTCCTGTGAGCAAGAACTTCTGGCACCAAGCACATAGCAGCAAGCAGAGTAAACGAGAAAGCTTGCTCCGAAGGTGTAGCTCTGCTGATGTAGGGAGTCAGTCAGCTGGGAGCACCCAGCCCACACGGACTCCATGGGGACCAGTCAGATTGCACTGCAGACGATTCACAAGGCTGACTGCTCTTTGGAGGGTGGATGTGGGTTGTGGGTTGTAGACCAGGCCTTTTGTTTTTTGAGGCACCTCTGAGTAGATTCGTATCGTAGCTCCATGTTTCCAGGTGGAAACACTCCAGCCGAGTGTGTTAACCATGTCACCTTTCAGGGACTCCCCGGCTGTGGCAGGAAGAGCTGACCGTGAGCTTGAGGAACACCAGGTTGTACAGGCTCTTTCCACTGTGGGACATCTCTAGTCCTACAGTGCTCATGGCACTTGTGATCCCTCTAGAGACAGGCAGGGTTCTGTGAAGTCGTATTTAGGCCCCAGAAGATGGTTCTCCCATCTCAATGGATAGTGGTGAAGCAAACACACCATGGGAACAGCAAGCGAGCGAGCACGTGGTGTAGACAGGCCCAGACTTTGACAGCCCTGCAGGGTCCTCCCCTGCCAAATGGAGCCAGGTGCCGTGAACCAAGAGGCCAGCAGTTTGAATTCACCAGCTGCTCTGAGGGAGATAGGTGGGCAGACTCCCCCTGTAATGATCTGTAGCCTTGGAAACGCCGTGCATCAGAACTGGGTCAGTCCCTCTCACCAAGACACTTAGCATTCAATTAGACATGCTTAGGAAGTGCCTGTTGCCATACCTCCACCTCCTAGGCTTTTAAACAACTCACTGTCTTTCCATGGTCAGTCCCACTGTTGGAGTCACCATGTCAGTCCATCTTGTTGGGGGTCTTCCTCTCTTTCTCTGACCCCCCCACCTTTCCCAGCATGTTATCTTTATCCAAGGCCTGGCCTCTCCTGACAATATACCCATACATGTGATAGAGTCCCACCATCCTGGCCTCTAAGGGGTACCCCGGCTGCACTCCTTCCAGCTTCTCTCTTAGGCAGAGACAATTACACGGCTGTGGAAGGATCCTGCTTGGGGTGGTTAAAGGATTTGACAGAACCACATTCTTCTAGTGGCCCCACTCCGCAGCTGGGCATCACGTCTGTGCCCTCTGTCTTCAGGGCACCTGGGCAGCGTCCCCAGAAGCTCGCCTCTGGCCTTGGCAGCCTTAGCCGTTTACTCAGCGTGCCTCCCAAATTCTGTGTGTAGACCATGGCTTGAAAAGGGCTGGAAGCACAGCTGGAGGGGAGCCAAGGGCACAGATGCCCAGGAGCTGTTTTCCAGGTGGAAGCAGGGCTCCCTGCCGGCACCCCAATGCTCTGTGCTGGCCTCTGACCCCTACCCCTCTCTTTGCCAGGCTTGAAGTGCACCTTGTGGGCGGCTTCAGTGATGATAGGCAGTTGTCACAAAAACTCACTCAGCAACTTCTCAGTAAGTTCACTTCCCACCAACTCCCAACTGATGAAACAAATAAAGGGTTTCTATATTTTGCTGGGATTAAAAAAAAATCCCAAATACCACAAAACCTCAAGGGGCACACCTACCTCCCGCGACTTAAGGGAAAACTGGGCTCTGAATCTTAGCAGAAAGACTAGCTACTAACCCCCGAGGGGCGGTTGGGGATGGGATAAGAGAGACTCGAAAGAGAAATCGGTGTGAAAGTAGCTCTGAACTGTGGGAAATCCTCCTGGTGGAAATGACCGTTTTAACTGTTGTGGGAAATGAAAGGGAGTTTCAAAGGGAAGTAAAGTTTATGTTGCCAACTCAAAGGCTGTGAGTTCGGATTTACCAGCTGCCCCAAAGGGGTAAGATGGGCATTCTCCTCTTGTGTGTTTACAGCTTCTGAAAACTTGCTGGAAGCTCAGCTAGGAGTTGGTTCCGACTTGAGGCCACATAACAAAAATACAGGGGAAACGTAGTTTCCCAGGCTACATTAGCAAATGTTTTCCATCCCTAATGGTGCCCAGTGTTAACCAGGCAGTCAGTCTCCCCAGGCAGTGCCCGAATAGCACTGCTGTGGCCTCAGCAGACGATGTGGCAGATCAGCTTAGGACTTTTTGAAAAGGTTCCTTTCTCTTAACCCAGTATTTCCCCTTCTCATCTAAGAAGTCTAGGTCTAGTCCAGGAGAATAGTGTGAAGTGTGTACACTGAGATCTACACCCAAAGACGAGGGAGTTGTTGTTACATGCTGTTGAGTTGCCTACAACTCAGGGCAACTCTGGGATCAATAGCTCTGAACCTTGCCCTGTCCTGAGCCCACCTCAAGGTGACACACCTGCTCCCCAGCTCTCAGCATAGGGAACACTTATGCAGACATTAGACTACTACTAGCAAAGAGGTTTTAATGACACTTGAACAAGCTTATCTATAAACACATCAGGGTAGTACGTGGTTGTGAATGGAATAGATAGAATGGAAAACGAAAGAAAATACACTGACTTAAGTCTGCCTAACTAGGTCTACCCTAACTAGGGTAAAACCCTAACTTACATCTAAGAGTAATTATCTTTTTTGATGACTTTATCTCCCAAAGCATGTTTCCTCTGGGCTCGAGGCTGAGGTGTCTGTCCCTCAGCAGTTGGTTTTCTGCAAGGTCAGTCCAACTGGGCTTGGCCTCTGATGGGGACCGGGTTGTGAATGGAAGGGTAGATGGCTCAGCTGGCCTTGTCCCTCTGTCCCCTTTCAGCTTGCTCAATGTATATTTTTCCAACTGAAGACTCTTTCTTGACATCTAGTTTTAAAATTCTAATTGTAGGTGAATTTGACAGACAGGAAGACGATATCCACTTAGTGACATTATGTGTGACAGGTAAGTTCTGCCTTCTGTCCCAGAAGGAAGCCATAGGTTTCAGAACTCTCTGCCCTCACTTACGGCAGGCCCAGGCATGAGGCCCTCTGAGGTAGAAGGAGACACACAATATACCCCTGCTTTGCCAAGTCTAGTGTCAGCTTTTTTCCCTGTCTGCTGGAATGGTCTTGACTGGACAGCCACAAGTTCAAATCCCGTTCAGTCTTCAGATACAGCCCTGGCTCCGGACAGCTCATCTGTTCTTCGTTGGGGCTTTCGGATCAGAGGCATTATTCTTGGAAAGGAGGAGGGACTAGATCTCAAATTTGCACTTTTACTTTTTACACGGCAGATGTGCTAATTCCAGAAGAGCCATTTTCCTGTGTAAATCTCACTGTCCTGGGCCCCAGCAAGGAGCCCAGAACAGGCCCACTTTTTATTTTTAAAAAAGACATTTTTTATGTACTGGTCTTCTTACAAGAACAGGCCCATTGACTGTGCTGTGTTCTCTCCCCTTGCAGTAGGGGTTCCTTCTTGGCCATTATTATACAAAACAAAAATGGTTGGTTGATGTAACTGTAAAAAAAATGGTATCTTAAGGATTTTTTGGGGTTTTTCTTCTTCTTCTTAGAATTAAATGACCGGGAAGAAAATGAAAGCCATTTTCCGATAATTTACGGCATTGGTAAGTGTGTGTGTGTGGGGTGGGAGGGGTTGATGGCTTGGGTGCATGTTGGCAGGATGGGCACAGGTTAAGGGACTTGGCAGAACCAGGGTCCCCACACTGTCCGTCCCCCACAGACGTCACTGCTGGCCGGCTCCTCTCGCTGTCTGCTAGACCTCAGTCACAGGCCTTAACTTCCCCTGGTCATAAAGTGACATGGTCACATCCTTGCCGGGAAGAGCAGACGAGGGCGTGGTGGGCGCAGGGTGAGGCAGCGCGCTGTCCTGAGCACAGAGGGCTGCCAGGAGTCACGGCGAACAAAACACAGCCTGTGCCCCGGCGTGTCTCTAACCGGCCCTCTAGGAAGCAGTAATCTCCTGATACATAAGGAGGGAGCTCTGGTGGCTCGGAACTGCACTGCCAACCCAAAGGTAGGCGGTTTGAATCCACCAGCTGCTGTGTGGGAGAAAGTTGGCAGTCTCCTACTGTACAATTAACCGTTCTGGAAATGCTCCGGTCAGCTGTGAGTCAGTTCTGACTCAATGGCTAACAACATACATAAGCAACCAAGTGTGATTTCAATTGAGACGATCTTAGAAAAGTGAAACCATCAGGCTGCAAGGACACGTCTAGCCTTCCAGCTCGGCCTGTGAGAGTAGGGGTCGGAGGTGAGGACAGGGGTCGGATGGAACAGGGCTTCTGCCTCATCTGTAACGTGGTGTCTACCTGAGTGGTTTACCTGTTACTTTCACCTCTCTAACTTGGGGCCCTGGTGGTGTAAGTAGTCCACAGGGAGGTGAACTGCCAGTCCTGAGGTGGTACCTCTCCGGCAATTTGAATCCTCCAGGGCTCCATGGGAGAAAGGTGGGCTCTCTCCCCCTATGTGATTTAGAGCCTCTGAAAACCTGCTGAGGGTCAGCTGAGAGTCAGCTGAGAGTCATTTCCTACTTGATGGCTGTGCATTTGAGATTTTGAGTTTGAACTCTGGATTTCTGGAATATTAAATAGTAAAAATGAAAATCCACAAACCCCCAAAACTATGACCCAAGCCACCCTACTCTTCCCCACCACACACAGCACATCTGGCCGCAGGGTGAACATGAGCCCATGCCTGCCGGCTGAGAGCGAGCTGTATGAATGGAGCCCCTGCTTCCCTACCAACCCCTGACTCAGACCTCTGCTATTGTCAGGGGGATATGTGGCTGAAAGTTTTCATGTCCTCATTCTAGAAAGAGTGGGGAAGCTATAGACACTACAGAAGTCCTAGTCAACTTCCCTTCTCTTCTCTCTCTGAGGGGGACTGTATCCTTACTGTGTCTCTTATGTACACTGATGGAAATGTAAGACTGGCCAGGTTTCCCACTGCAGCCGTCTGTACATGCAAAGCCTTCCTTTCCTCTCGACAGCTGTCAACATAAAAACTGCAGAGATTTACAGAGCTTCCTTCCAAGACCGAGGGCCGGAGGAGGAGCTGCGTGCTGCCCGTGCTCTGACAGGAGGACCAGTGAGTGGGGACGTCAACTTTGTCAACGTGAAGAACTGGGGGGTGGGGACAGGACACCTTACTCTTAGGCCTCAGGGTTTACATCTGCTTCTCTGAAGCTGTAAACCATCAGGGACCAACACACACGCACACGCAGCTCAACAGAAGAGTAACAGATGTCTATATTCTAGCTCAAGACCTCTGTTCTCTGCCTAAAAAGTGTAGGACCCACATCCAGATCCAAAGAAAATTTCTTGTATAAAATGAGTGAGACCTGGAAGAGGTGGTTTCCCTCTGCATGTGAGATTGTGTGTTATTCTGGACCAGGTCACTAAACACCAGCTGGTGTGAATGGTTTAGTTAACCTGAAGAATGGACAGGGTCATGTAAAACTCGCGTCTTAAGAGTGGCAAGGTTAAAAAGATCCACGGAAAATGTAGGCATCTAGGGAATCAGGCGTTTGGCAAATTGGCTTTTCATTCAGAGTTTTCCTTTCTTTTGATGGGGTCACGGTCACTGTGGGCCGACTTGGGTATAAATAGTGAGGCTGTGATTCCGGTAGCACTGAGAGGGGCCTGGGCGTTAGTCAGACCTGCCCGGTTGGCTTCTCAGCTCTGATGCTTGGACAGGGCGCCTGCCAGGGCACTGCACCTCTGCCGCCTCCCTGCAGGGCTGTGAGGACTAATCACAATCACGTAATCACCCACGCCATGCAGTACCAGACACAGTGAAAATGCTGAGACAAAAATTTTAAGAAGCCTGTTATCCAGATTAACGCCTTAAGTAGCCAACGTCATTGGAACTTGCCTCCGTGTGGGTTTGAACAGGGGCCCATCCTTTACATTCTATCCTTGAAACAATTCTTTTCTAGATGATCAGCATTTATGATGCAGAGACAGAGCAACTTCGCCTAGGACCGTACTCCTGGATGCCTTTTCCACATGTGGATTTCTGGTTGCAGCAAGATGACAAGCAAATACTAGAGGTGAGAATTTACAGGTTGGGCAAGTCTTAACTCTTGGAACCCTGGCTTCTTCGTCTGTAAGGAGAAAAAAGGGTTTAGGCTAGAGACCAGCTGTCCCTTCATCAGCGCTTACTTCTTTCTAGGCCGCCACTGGCAGGCTCTGTCTTACCTTCTGCTAACAGTTCTGCTGTGGAAGCAGTAAGCACCCACCTGCTGTTTAAACTCAGCACACCTCGGCCCTTGTGTCCCTTACACTCTGTAGGTGTCTGTGCTATTCTAGGAACTTCCTGCGCGCGGTCTTAAGAACAGAGATACGTTACTGGACCCCTCTATCCTGGCAGGGAAAGGGCACCATGCTGCCCTTCTCTCACGCCCATCACCTTCTTTTCCAGAACCTTTCCACTTCACCTCTGGCTGAGCCCCCTCACTTCGTAGAACACATCAGATCCACCTTGCGGTTCTTAAAAAAATACCCACACCCAACTAATGCACTGTTTCCTGAAAATAAAGCTCTACTCTACAAAAAAAATGAAGATGGCTTATGGGAAAAGAGCTCCTCTTCATGAAGTGAAAGCCAAGAATTACCAAAGAAAGCAACTTTTTATCCTGACAGAGACCCAAGCTGGGGGCTGGAGGAATGTGGGTTTGGAATCTACGCCTGGTGTGTGATAGATCTCCTTACTCGCAGTCTTTCAAGTGACTTTGAGAATAAAATACTATTTTGGCAAAGGCATTTGTTTAGACTTTTCCCTTTATTAAAAGCTGTAGGAGAGACAGGTTGCCTGGCTTACTGTTTTATCATTAGATTCTTAGATATTTCTACTCATAAATCTGAGTGAAAGATACTATTTAAAACAAAATTCTGTGCGAATTGAGCTATTTTTTTACCTCCCCAAATATGGGAGGCTTCCTGCAAAATGGCTCTATTTCTATATCAATGAGAATATCTAGAAACTGAAAAGATACGATCTTTGTGGTCTTCAGTATAATCCTCTCTAAAACAGATAATCTATTAAGAGGTCAGAGTTAATCTCTGGGAGTTCTACAAAGCCACAGATAAGTCTGTTCTTTTAGATAGGCGATCACGGAAATGCCTTTGCTGTGATTACTCTGCAAGCTATAGTCTTGAAAAGAAAGTTTTTAAAAGTTTTTGTAGAAATTCTTTTTGAACTGAGGCTGGTTGCATCGACACTGGCAGCCCCCAGTGTGTCAGCGGGGAGCTGGGGTCCACAGTGTGTTTGCTTTGGGGCTTTTTTTATTCTCTTGTTCTTCCCCCCTGAGCTTTTTATTATCATCTATAGAGCAAATTAGTTTTCAATCAACCATTTACACACACTGTGTTTCACAGAATTGGCTTTAAAAATCTTCATGAGAAGTTGCTATCCACAAGGAAGTCAAATGCAAGCACACAGGGAGACCTGCAGGCCCCAAAGCCCAGTTAACAGGGAGGCTTAGGAACTGCACTCACAGGCAACAATTGCAAGAACCTTTATTGAAACCAATATTCAGATAGTATCTCAAGGGTGAAATTTTGTTTCCGCAAAACCAATTTAACAATTTTAAATATAAAAAACATTTAAAAAGTAATTTCAAGAGGCGATAATTTACCCCTCCCCGTTTTATTCGCTATTCTTCATTGCACCAGATTAATAGCAAGGGAAGACTTTTTAATCATCTGCACCAAAACAGAAAAGAAAAGCTGCACTTGGATTAAGTGCTCAATGTCAGGAGTCACGTTAAATCCGATTGTAGTTAAAGGCTTAATGTGGTCTAACTAAGGCTTCCAAATGCCACCATCCACACCCTGCGCGAACTCCCACCATCTCCGATCTCCCATGGCCGAGTCCACTGGACTGAAGGCACGAGGCCATTACTAGGACAGGTAAGATGATGCAGCACTTCCACAAAGGAGAAATGGGCGGTAGTCAAGAACTCCCAATTATTTCATTAAGGGTCTGGCTTGATCTGGTTCTCTCTCTCTTGTTGTATACCATCAAATCGGATCTGACTGGCACAGGAGGAGATTGCCCCTCCTTCTCCAGTGAGGCCCCTGGTGAAGTGCACACCTTTGGGACTGCAGCACAGCTTCTTGCTACTAGGCCACCGAGCTCCTTCCTACTGTTCTGGTTCTTGTTTCTGAGTTGGGCCCAGAGAGGTGAGCTGCTAATGGAAAAGAAGCTGCAGAAGCTTCCTTCAACATGAGCTAGGTCAGGGATACTGGTTTTAGAGTTTACACTTAATCTAGGTGCTACACGGTGTATTTAATGTTAGACTCTTTAAGGGAGCATCTAGCAGGTTCTCAGATATTAAACAGAAATGAGCAGTCTGTGCTGTGTTTCAATGTAAAGCTTTATCAGTATTTAAAAACACACACACATACATGTATACATGTATCTGTGTGGTAAGAGATTTTATAGTTACTCTTCATAGATGAGTTCTTTAATTTCTTTACAAATACAATATAAAGGGAGGCAGAGCACAAGCACTCGCGGAAGTGCTCACCGATCTTAATTAGCTGGACAGCCTCACCACAGCTCGAGTGGACACAGTCCTTACTTAAGTCTCCAGGGAAAGCGACAGCTGGGGATGGCAGGAGAAGGCTTCTGCTACTCTTATTTACATTCCTATATGAAGCCCCTTCTCCATTCAGCCAAACAATCCAGTTGTATATTGCAACTTGATCCAATGACACACCAACTAAACACGTGGCAGAAACACCGTCTCGCTGTCCTCTGCAGAAGGTGAGCAGAGAACCTGGAGGCGTTTGGAGGACACAGCCATCCACAAAGTTACTACGTGCAGCCTACTGGCTTATGCCAAGACAGATCAGAACAAGTGTTGGCAGGCACTTGGAATTCTAAGGGGTGTGTGCGCGCATCTAACATGTATTTAAGGAAATTTAGGGGGGAAATAGGATTACAACACTTGGGTGGGACAGAAACAATGGTGGTTCTACAGACAAAACCCATCAACTGCCCACCTAAAAAGCCTGGCTTTCAGGTCCATGTTTGTATAAAAATCTGGTATGCACAAATAACAGTAATTCCTGGTGTCTGAGGACATGGCACCATTCACATTTTTAACAGAGCTTCATCTTCCCTGAAACAATATTGAGTGCAGTCTCCCCCCAACAATGACTTTTATCTTAAACTCTCCGGTTCTTCTACCTGTGGGCAGTCATCTGCTGGGTGCTCGGCCTTCTCCTGCACCGCTGCGCTCTGTTTGGCTTCGTGAAGCCCAGGAGCTCCTGGGTGCTGCTCAGGGCTGCTCGGCTCCGAGGCGTTTTGCTCCGGCCCAGTGGAGAGCTGGTCCATCCTCTCCAAGTCTTCAATGTGACTGACCGAGCTTGTCTCGCTCATAGCATCCGAACCTTTCAGGGACCGTCTGAAAGGCTTCTGGCCTAGAAGAAAGATTAGATGAACAACACTGAAAGCTCAGTAAGGGAGAGTGATGCAAAAGATGCCCAGAGCAACAAGCAAATGCTGAATTCAACCTGCTGCTGCAGAAATCCCAGATGTTACACTAGCTCCGAAGCCTTTGCGAAGGGAGCTCTGGTGGCCCAGGCGGTGAGCAGATGTGCCGCCAACCCAAAGGCAGGGGGTTTGGATCCACCAGATGCTCTGCAGGAGAAAGACGGGCAATCTCTTCCCAGGTAAGTTACAGCCTGTGAAAAGCCCCTTGAGTTGGCACCAACTGGATGGTGCTGAGAAGTAGACACGGTAGAAGTTTTCCAGATGTGGAGAGAAACGAGTACGGAGACCAGGGCACTCACATGCCCAAAGGTAACTTTAAAAAACCTCAGGATGGCAAGAAGCTGCACTGCAATCCCAGAGGTGTGTGGTTCAAATCCACCAGATGCTCTGCTGGAGAAGGAGGGACAATCTCCTGTACCAGTCAGATCTGATCTGATGGTACACACACACACACAAAAAATAATAAAATTAAAAAACAACCACCTCAGGATGGGGGTGTAGGGGGATAAGATGGCAGGGTGCTGGGGAAACAGCAAGTACTTGCACCTTAGATGGACCCCGGCTGAAACTCACAGGGTGACATGAAATGGCAGAAGAGGTGATGGCTTTCGAGCCATGATGGGATGTAAGAGTGGCTCTTAGTGACGCTGCATGGGACAACATTTTTTGTCAGAGACTACTCTCCTACACCACAGACTGCCAAAAGAACAGCCAAGTCTGCAACGGAGGAAACGTAGCCAGGGTGCTCCTTACTGTGAAGGATGGTGAAGCATCCCCTCACGGGCTCTGGGCGTTACCAGGGGAGGCCAGTTCTTGGAAAAAGACATGTTGGGAATGGCAGAGGTTCAGTCAAAGAGAGAAGGACCCTCGATGAGATGGACTGAGCCAGTGTAACCACGGGCTCATGCCTGTCAGAGGGGATGCGATGGCACAGGGCAGGGCACGGTTCAGATCTGCTGTTTGTAAGACTGCTATGAGATATAACCAACTGGACAGCACCTAACAACCGAGATACAAAAGTGTAAACAACAGCCGGAGCATAAGGGTAGCAGCATCTGACCTCCACAAGGGAGCAAAGAAGAGTGAAAAAAAAAATCAGACACTTGGGAACACAATTAGTCCAGAGAACTAATGGACCACAGACACCTTGGCCTCCATGCTGCTGAAACCAGAGAGACTGCACTGAAAGGGATTCTGTCAGAAGGTCCAGCAAGGAGTGGGAGAAAAACTTAGAACAAAAAACCCAATCATAAAAGACCAGGCCAACTGCTCTGACAGACTGGCTGAACCCTAGAATGGTGGTCCTTCATCACCGTTCAGGCCTGCGATGGACCTCACCTCCATGCCTTAATTTTCAATCAAATAAAAGAGCCCATCACCACCTCTAGGGCGCTATGTATTCCTGAGAGCCATCAACTGTTTGAGATCAACAGGGCAGCGTTTGCCCAAAGACTGACGTTCAGAAGTCGGGAGAGGACAGAAAAGAGGAATGAAAATGAGAAACCTAGGAAGTGGGAAGGGGAGTGTGAACACTGTAGGGACTGTTAGCAGTGACACGAAACAGATGTGTATGAACTGAGGAAGGGAAATGGATCTGCTGTCAACCGTCCCCTCATTCACCAAAGGTGAACAAGGACAACAAAAGGTTCTGATCCTCCTGAAGGCAACAAGGACTATGTCTTAGAGAAGACACTTGGAGGAGGAGAAAAAGAGAGAAGCGGTACAGCAAGGCCTCTGGGAAGCTGCAGAAGGAGCTGCCTCCGCTGGATAGCTGGCTGAGACGACGGAGAACAGCCAGTGCTGGCTCAAGGGCTACAGCCTCGGTACAATCCGAGAAATGACCAGGAGGCCGGGAGGGTAATGAGATGGGGAGGAGTAACTGAAGATGTCGTCAGAGAAACAGGTCTGTCTGCGAGCCATTGTGGCAATGTGGCTCTATGCCAGTGGAAGGGGAAGTCACTGGGTAATGGGAATAATAATTCTTGGGTGGAAAAGGCTTTTCCGCTTGAGAGGAATTGCAAAACTCTCTCCCACAGCAGCGGCAGCCCCACTTCGCATCCCTTCCAGTGACGGGCAGCAGTGAGGAGGGCCGCTGCTTAGCGGGCACTGTGTTGGTGTTAATGTGTGTGTGATATAGGGGCACCGACTGGGCTGACGGCTGCACATGATGAACACGATCAACGTCCGTTAACTGTGCAGGGAAATATGGGGAGCTGACAAATGCTTTTGTTAACCGGGTTTGGGTTTGTTTTCTTTTTTTACCACAGTAAAACCAAGTTTATTTTTTGCAATTATTTGTTTTCCTATTTTTTTTTTTAAATTTTTATTTCAGTGAAGTTTATAAACCAAGTTTTCCATTCAACCTTTCACATAAAATATTGTTCAGTGAGATTTATTTCAATACCCATTTCTGTGCTGCACTTTCCTCACTTCCTCCCTTTACTCCTGGTTTCCAGGAATCCTGTCCCTCCCGGTGTCTTCCCTTTCTTTAGAGATGTTGTTCTGATCGTCCCTTTACTGGATATTGCCTTTTCCTTTACCACCTTAATATGTGTCTACTATCTGCTTACTGTATTTTTCTATGCCTCTCCGTTCTTTCCCATCCATGATAACCAAACCAAATGATTGTGTGTGTAAACCTTTCCTCAGTTTGTGTAACGGTGACTTCACCCAACATTTGCCCTTGTCTAGCTTTTCTGACTCAGCATAATGTCCTCTAGATGCATCCAAGTTATGCAGCGTTTCATGAGTTCTTGAATGCAGTAATACTTTTAAAAAGGAGAACATTCAGGATAGTCAGCATCCCAGTGGAACATGATGTCAGCTCTCAAGCCTCCGCCCTCCCCTTGGAATGCACTGGGTTTCAAAACTCAGACTGACAACTCTGCTCGTGAACTCGTCACTTACACAGTAACAGTGGCTGCGAGATGAAGAGCGCGAGGGCTGTGGGTGAAAGCGGCAAGAGAACAAAGGAGTGTGTAATAGAAAACGTGGGGAGGAAACTGTGACGTGATGTGATGTGAACGTTTGGTTTCCCAAGGGAAACCCAGCTGATCTCCCTCGTAATTAGCGTACCTGGAAGTCTCTGTTTAATGCGGGTGCCCGAGGGGGTTGGGGGCGGCGTCACTCCTGTCCCTTGTACTTTGGAGACGTAAGTGTGTTCCGTGGATTCCAGCGAACCTGCAGCAAAGGCAAGGAGTGGGGGTGTGGCAGCCTTATTCCCAAACAGGCTCTTTCAGCCTTCAGCCCCCAGGAGGTGCCAGGAGCGGGGACACGATCCCCCTGTCCCTGCCTGCATGGGTGCTGCATCCTGCCAGCCCCAGGAATCGGAAGACACGCAGTGGGGTGGGGCCCAGCATGTCCGGGAAGTGGCCTTCAGCAAGAATTGGATGCCTCCTTGCCAAAGGCCGAGGTCTCTGCCCGATTAAAAGTCCAATTATATTTTTCCTGTCATATGACAGTGTAGTCATCATTTCCTGGGGAAGGAATAATGCAAAGGGCCTAACATTTAGGAATTCTCCCTTGATACAAAGTCACAGAAAAGAGGAAGCAGAGACTTTAATATGGTTTTCTCCAAATCCCCAGCAACTAATATTATTAATTTTAATATTACTATATAATTATTATTATATTAATATTTGCTGGTTGCTTGATTTGAAAGAAAATGCTCTGTGCTCATGGATTCTTTCAAAAGCAGCCATCTGCTGAGCTAAAACTGAACCCAAACACCCAAGATACACTGAGGGTCTGAACAATAAATTCAAGGAAGGTGAGGGCATGCTGGAGGGACCTTCCTGCGCTATCTCAGCAGCGAGGGTGGGAGGAGGAGCCGACAGTCTCCTCTCCCTCAGTTCCTTGGACTGCTGCTGGCGAAGCAGGGGCCTGGGCAAAGCTTCCAACATTTGGAATACTAAAACCCAAAGGCTTGTGGTCAAAGCGCTCACGGTTAATGAGATGTGGGCCAGTCTGGTTGGTCCTACCTGCTGTTAAATTAAAAGTTCGTCCTTTTCGAGCTGCTTGTAACGGAGAAAACCAATTCAGCACGGATCCGACCACGGGGATCTGCCGCAACACTCCCTGCAAAGCACAAGGCATCAACAGTCATGCTGGCAGCTCCACTTCTGCGCTGGGGCCAGTGGGGAAGTCCAACCCGCCGGCTCACCTCCTCCAGGAGCCGCTCCTCGTTCGCCTTCTGCAGCTGGACCTGCGCCTCCTGAATGCCTTTCCGAACGACCTCGGTCATGTTCTCCAGCAACTGTGTGAGGACCAAGACAGGCTCACGTGAGGTCTTGCCCGGAGGCTGGAGCTATTAACGCAGCACTGGGCACATTCTGAAATGTGCTGGGTGGCCGAACAGGCAGCCCTTGGTAACCAGCCTCGTGTACCAGGGAACAGAAAGGAAGAGGAGGCTTGTACCCACAATCAGAATGCAGTACCCAGAGAGAACAGATACACCCCTCAATATTCATAGAAATGAAGCCAGAATAGAATTGAGTTTGGAATGAACTTGAAATCAACCCAAGGATGAATACAGCCAGTTCCATCAGATTTATGCCAAACTTTTTCCTCTTCCCTATTCCTAGAAAAGAATCAATGAAGTATCTGGTTCTTCCTGCGCTAGTCTTGCTGTGATCCCTTTTCTAGTCAATCAGTTACCTGGAGGGAGCCTGTTGCCTCGTTCATCCGAGACCCAGCTGCCCTTGGGAAGACTTCCACAGCCTCGCCAGGCAGAGCGGAAGGGGTCCGCCTTACCACTCACCACCCTAACTTCCTGTTCACGCACTTAAAACAACTTTGGGAACACTTCTCTAGTCTAGCCCCTCACGGCTGTGAGCTCACAGAGCACAGGGAATACAAAGCCACCTTGTTTGTATTCCTCCTCCTGAGACTGGGGAGATAGGGAGAAACAGAATGAATGAACAGACATTTCCCAAGGCAGCTTATTCCCTTATCATCCCAGCTGGGAGAGCTCAGCGGAGGGATGGCACCCTCATGAGTCTTACGGACCCTCGAGTTTTCCTCGATCTCTCGGGCTGTGACTGCAATGGTCTCCACAAGTTCAGCAATGTCCACGTCATCGCTGGCCATGCCGATGTAAATACAGCTCTTCATGCTTCTGTACTCAGGGCCTGTGAGAAGAAACAACACAGGGACTTGGCATTGGGGAATCCTGTCTGGAGTCGGTCAGTGGGCCCCTTTCCTGTGCTGCTGTATACAGCACGACAGTGCCAAGAGGGAGCTCTGGGGAGCAGAGGAAGGAAGGAGGGGCAGACGAGAAAGGAAAGAGGGGAGGAAGACGCTCAAGAGCAGAGGAGCACCCGGGATGTGGGGAGGGGAGAAGTCGGCACAACTCCGCCACCACCTGGGAGTAAACCAAAGGGTCCTGAGCAGAGATGATGCCTGTTTCCCTTTAAGGCAGTGAGCAAACAGCCTTCGAAAAGGCACTGACTTATTAAAGCAGTAGTTACCCATTTTAAACATAAGGTCAGATTCCAGTTCATTTAACTTTTTCAGGAGGCCAGCATGGATTTTTTCCCCTTCAGGATCTGATTTCAAACTGCTTTTATCGTCATTGGCGTGTTCGTACCTATTAAAAATAAATAAATAAATCACACACCAGCATTTCAGTCTACAAAGATCAAAGGTCTCTTTGGACGTAGGATTCAGAAGAATGTGACACGGGATAAATGGGCAACGGAGCTACTGAATGTGCCTCACGACCGAGTGCTTTTAAGTGAATCACGTGGAAAGCCCAAGCCTTTACTTATGTCCACAAAGTTTAGAAAGAGGGTCTGGGAGTCTCATCATCTGCAAGATGGCAGAGAGGGAGACTCGCCTCGTCCTGAGAGCAGCTGTGATGCACCGTGGACGGACAGCATGAACTGAACTAGAGGGCAGGGCGCTTCCTCTTTACAGGGAATTGAGGGGGGTTTTTTTCTCAACAATTTGTCAGTTACTATTGCATCCTTGTAACTGAGCTAGTAAGGAAGCTCTAGTGGCTTAGTGGTGAGGAATTGTGCTGCCAACACAAAGGTACATGGTTCAAATCCACCAGCTGCTCTGCGGGAGAAAGATGGGCGTTCTCCTCCTGTGCAATTTATTGCCTCTGAAAACCCGCGGGAGGAGCAGCTATGAGTTGATTGTGACTTGACAGGACTCAACAAAAACAATTTCCTCCTAGTAACTAAAGAATTGGCTCCAAAAACCGTAACCTACGCGACTCTCTCCTCGCGGGGACCTGAAGCCCAGCGAATGCAATGGCGAGCCAATGATCCACTGTGCTGTGTCTTAAGTGCCCAGAAAACCCGAGTAATTTTTCATTAGATGTGGATCCCGAGGCTCCACACGTCCACGGTGGATTTCTAGGCTTGTTGACAAGGTGACCCATTCATGGAGCATGCACAACAAAGAGAAAGGACTGTCCCGTGACACGTGAGGACTCTACCTGACAACCCCGATTCCAGGCCAGTTAGGGTCGTCCACATGCAAGAGGCCTGCCGTGGCTGCCACTTCCTGCTTGAACTCTTCCCTCAGCTGCAGGGTACAGGTCAGGACTGGCAGCTTGCTCTTTATGCAGGCAGCGAGCTGATCCACGTCCTCGATCCGAGTTCCTAAAACTGACAGTGTTCACAGACCGTGAGGAGAAGTGCTGAAGGAAAGACAGGAAAAGGTGAGGGGACAGAGCTTCCACTTCCACTAGCGGAAAGGCCAGAGGTTCTAAAAGCATCCAATTAGCTGGATCTGGAGAGCTTAAACAGAAAAAGCAGGCTGCTTCTGGCATACGTTTCTCACACAGAAGACAGGATTGGCCCTTCTGACCTTAATAAGCAATGAAGCACTTTGGTTTCCTGACAAAATCTCTTCTCATAAAAAGCAAGCTGCTTCAACCAAGTTAATAAGCATCATGACACAGGATACACACACAAAAGGCAACCAAATGGTTCTCAGTTAAAATGACTGGAAAAGGGGGTTTGTGGCAGGAGGAGAGGAGGGACGGAGCACATATGCCCACTGTCCATTTCTGCATGTCAGAGCCTGGGAACTCTTGGAGCTTCAGGGACCCACAAAGGGTGGCAGCATGGCTACTCCCTCGCTTTCACCACCGGGGATGCTGTGAGTGATGTTCTCAAGGATCAACGGGGTTCTCCATTAGAGACGAGGCTGTGGGAGAGGCAGGGAAGGTCCAACCACACTCACAGCAGGAGCAGAGACCAGAAGCCCCTCTGGGACCACCAACAATCTTAGGATGAGCACTTTTTCTTTGCAGAGCAAATGAGTAAGACCTTGTTTTCCTACTCTGAGGTCATTGAGAAAAAGAAATTATTTCCTCCTCCAAAATGTCAAAAGCACCAGCAAACATTTTCTGAAAAGCTTTCCATCATCTCACAAAAAAGCACAACCACGATTCTCTTTTCAGCATACAGGTAAGGGCCTAGGACGTGCTAAGCTCTAAGGGCCAGCATGTGTGGGATGTCCTTTTCACCTTCACATTGCTACCATGAAGTCTGAGGGAGCTCTCTGGAGTGGTCCACAGGGAGCTGCACTGCTGGCCCGCAGGCCAGGCCTCT
The DNA here is from genome assembly GCF_000299155.1 of Elephantulus edwardii. Classification (NCBI taxonomy): domain Eukaryota; kingdom Metazoa; phylum Chordata; class Mammalia; order Macroscelidea; family Macroscelididae; genus Elephantulus; species Elephantulus edwardii. Next base: position 3,900,710 of record NW_006399895.1, read on the forward strand.
CTGGTGCTGTGACTCCACCAGCTGCTACCAGACAGAAGATGGGCATTCTCTTCCTGTGTCGTTTACAGCCTCAGAACCAGCTGGAGGATCAACTCCCAGCTGGTTCCAACTCAACCATCAAGTCTTACTGGCTGCTGAATACCATCGGTCAGAACCAACAACATAGCTGACCCTCCAGCAGGTTTTCAGATACAATAAATCACACAGGAGGAGACTGTCCATCTTTCCCCAGCACAGCAGCTGGTGGATTCGAACTGAGTGCCTTTGGGTTGGCAGCACAGTTCCTTACCACTAAGCTAGGAGAGCCATGAAGTCTTAGTAACTTCCTTTTTTTTTTAAAAAAAATGTGTGGAATGTCTCTGGAGATTAAGAACCCGCAGAGAGGAGGTCTGGTTACGAAGTGACTGAGTGGGGACATGCATGCAGGCACTTCAATTCTAAAAGCCCAAGTAACCTGTTTCTCAAACTTTTCTGACCTATTAGAATCACCCATAAGGTTTTGAAAACTTCAGATGCCCAGGCTCTACCCCAGATAAATGAAATCGGAATGTCTATAGAAAGAGCCCAGGCAGACAGCTTCTAACGCTCCACAGGTGTGGTCAGCACTGAGACCCGTCGGGAGAGAAAAGCGAGGGTCACAAGTTACCAAAACACAGGAATTCCAAAGGCCTCCAAAGTGTGATTCCGATCCCGAGAAGTTACGTTAGCAGGAAAGTCTACCTAAGCTCAGTGCCAAAGGAAAGGGAGAGTCTCTCTAAAAAGAGATGCTGGTGGAGATATGGAGGTGGGGCAGAGTGCCCAGAAGCAAGGCAAGCACGAGTTTAGGACTTGTGTGTGCTTACTGACACATGAAGTGACGTTCACATGGGTCCCATCACATCTCTGATATCATGTGGGCAAATACTTAAGTCACTTCACCACAGATAAGTAACTCAGTACAAGTCTGTGCTTATGTTGCCTAGCAGGCCTTCCATCCTTCCTTCGTATTCGAGTGGATAAAGAGTTGCACTGGCAACCCAAAGGCAGGTGGTTCGAATCCACCAGCAGTGCTGCAGGAGAAAGATGGGCAATCTCCTCCTATGAAATTTACAGGCTGTTGCAGTGTCAGCTGTCAGGCAATCTTGGCACATAACAACAACACCAACATCCCTGTTATGCTCTGACTCTGCAGGAAGGTGCTATGGGACTGAGCAAGAGATAGGTACCAGCCATACCTAGAAGCAGACTCTGTTGTTGTTTACCATCAAGTCAGAACCGACCCAGAGCTGAACCTCCAGCAGGTTTTCAGAGGCTGTTAATTGTACAGGAAGAGACTGCCCATCTGTCTCCCAAGAAGCAGCTGGTGGATTTGAACTGTGTGGTTTTAGGATTGTAGCGCAGCTTTTTACCACTAGGCCACCAGAGCTCCTTCTAGAAGCAGACTCTGATGTGGTGGGAAAATGTGAAACTGCTCACTGCAGATTAGTAAGTAAGCCGTGCCTATCTTGTGTATTAGGTAGGACAAACTTGACTATGTTGTTATGTGCCATCAAGTTGCTTGCGACTCATGTACAAACAGCCCAATATCCTGCTCTATACTGTGCAATCCACCTCACAGAGGGTCTTCTTCTCCTGCGCTGTCCCTCCACCCTCCCAAGCATGACGTCTTTCTCCAAGGACTGATCCCTCCTTGCAACATGTCCAAAGCATGTCAGACGAAGCTTCAGAATCCTTGCCTCCAAGGAGCAGCCTGGTCTCACACTCTCCAGAAAAAACCTATTTGTTTTCTAGCCATCTCTGGTATATTCAATAATCTTTCCCAGCACCACAACTCAAAGGCATCAATTCTCCTTCTATCATCCCTAGTCACTGTCCAGCTCTCTGATGCATAACAAGTAACTGCAAAGACCATGGCCTGCATCAGGCACACCTTAGTCTCCAGGTTGACATGGTTGCTCTTCAGGACTTTGGAGAGGTCTCTGACAGCAGACTTTTCCAACACAATTTGTCTTTTAATTTCTTGACTACAGGAGAAGAAAATACTCAGAGGAAGCTTACTAACCCCAGCAGCCTGAGCTCTGATTTAGAGTGAGACCCGCCATTATTCTTCACCAAAACATAAGAGCCCCAAAGGAAAGGAAACCCAGCGAGACCAGTACCTGCCGCCGTCATCAGAGGGCTGAAGCGCACGCACGTGCCCTCGGCCTCCAGGTCCATGATGGTGAGGCCGCTCTCAGGCACCAGCTGCTTGAGCTGCTCTCCCAGCTGCAGAGAATGGGCAGGGGGCAAGTTCAGCACTCCACAGTCCCAGGAGATCCAAACCTGACCGTGGCCACACAGCTCCCGACCAAAAGCATTGAGGCTTTGCTTTCACCTTGTGAGCCTCTTTGGAGATTTAGGACAATTGTTTCTACTTGTTTTAAAACAGTATTTTTTTTAAAAAAATTTTTTTTTTTAACAAAAGGAAATAGGAACATTCACTGTAGAAAAATCAGGGCAATTCAGAGAAACCCAAATAATAAAATAAAAATTATCCATATTACAAGACTTGGGAATTTCCACTGTGGCATTCTGGCACCTTCCACTGGAGTCTCTTCCCTCTGTGGGAACAGGGCAGAGGGGTGTGGGTGTGTGTGTGTGTGTGTGCACACTTGTGCGTATGTGTACATTTTATTGTTTTAAAATGGGAAATTTGGGAGGGACTGTATAACAATGAAAGAATTTTTCTTTTACTTTTCAAAGAAGAATGAACTGGAGGGGAGAGATGGGCAGGGAGAAAAGTGCAACAATGAATGAATGGAAATCCAAACTCTGTAAATTTTCATTAAAATAAATAATAATAAAAAAAATTGAGAAAAAAAGGGAAATTCTACCCACTGTCGAAATAGCTGCATTTTTCATGTCATTTATAATGACTGTTACCTTCTGCTGCATGTTTCTGAATGACTGCTTTGGACTCTAGTGTACAGATACATGTAACTTATCCAACTAGTCCCCTGGGTTGGGAATGCCAAAAGTGTTTATAAATTTCACACTGATGCTTAAAGAATTAATCACAGGAGTCCGAGGGAACTCTGGCTGCTGAGTGGTAAGAAGTGGTGTTGCAAATCCAAAGGCAGGTGGTTTGAATCCACCAGCTGCTTGGTGGGAGAAGGGTGGGCACTCTCCTCACGAGTGATTTACTGCCTCTAAAATCCCACCAGAGAGTCAGCTTTGCATCAATTTAGTCTTGACAGCACACGCACAACATGATTCTTTAGGCTAGCATCCCCCGGGCAAAATTCTGGCATCAAGAGTGATTTTTACGCAGCCTCTGATCCACACTGCAGGCTGACAGAGGCTGAGTTCAGGACACGACTTGGACTTGGGTGCCTTCTGATACCAGAACAGCCAAAGCATGTGCAACGTAGTAATCACTTTAAGTGTTGTTTCACAGTCTCACAGAGCAGTAAGGGAATGGCCACCTCGGCAAAGTGAAAGGACTTGTCAGGAGTCACACAAGGGAGAGACCTACAGAGGGACACCCGAGTTCAGCACCTTCGCAGGTGCCTCCTGATTTCCTACACATGATTATACTTTATCCAAAACCCTGGTTCTGATGATGAGGTGACAATGCTCTGGATGTTTAAAAGGGGTGGGGGGGAAGGAAAGAAAGAAAAAGGTTGAGCACAGCCATCCTCACCCAGCGATTCAGTGCATTACAGGAGTGCCTCTCCTGGCCGGCTGCCGAAGGTGCCACATTGGGCCCGAGCGCAGCTGTGAGCCCTGGATTTGACCCTGGAACAAACAAAGCAGAGTCACTCCCACGGTACAGGACAGAAAACAAACGCCCGGCACCACTTCCCTTAAATCCTACCATTAGCCCAAGGGAATATTCTCAAGTGTTACCAAAATCACATACGCATCTGACTGGCCTAGCATTTTCCACTTTCATCCCCCAAGGAACCCTAACATGTGAATATATCTGCAGAGAAAACAGTCTTATTTTTATCTTTCAAGAAGAAAGTTTCCTTCAAGGGATTTCCAGAATAAATCAAAGGGTAAAGTTGTTATGTGAGTAACTTTAATTAACCAGCACCATGCTAGGTAGATCAGAGCATCCAACAGCACTCAACAGCTTAGGTGCTTTGCTTAATGTTCTGAGCTCTCGGGACTGACAGTAACTAAGATAAAATTCTAGTCACCTTAGAGTTTACATCTAAGTCCTAGTCATCTCAGAGTTTATATCTGAGTTGAAGAAACAGACCATAAAGAGAAATAAAATCATTCTGAACTGTTAGTGGCATGAAAGAAGGTAGGGACTCTGACGGAGTCATTTCAGACATGACTGACAGCTGGTGGACATTTTTGTTAAGACTGAAATGCTGAGAAGGAACTCGCTGTAAGGAGAGGTAGGGGACTACAGGTGAGGCAAACAGAAGCGCAGGTACAAAGGCCTTTCACCAGCAAAGAATAAGGCGTATTCCAGGAGCTCACAGATCGGCTGCCTACAGCCCTGCGACCAGGTGGGAAATGACCAAAGATGGCACCAGAGAAGGCAAGGCTAGAACACGCGTGCTTTACGGGGGGTGGTTACGAACCTGGACCTGGCCAAGAGAGTGAGATGTGAGCTGTTATTAAACAGGGAACTGACACTACTTGATTTTCATTTGACCCTCCGGAGAATGGCTGGGATGAGGGTATGTGGAGTGAAAAAATAATGGTGGTGTAGACGAGGCTGGTGGCATCTGAAACATTCCTTTAAACTAGAGATTCCTGGGTCTCGTCTACTGAATGAAAACCTCTGAGGAGTAGGGCCACTGGGAAGAACTGACTGAGTCACAGAAGAGTATCAGTAAAATATGAAAGCTTTAGGGCTGGAGTTCTTATGATGACTGACAACTATGGTAATAAAAACATTCTGTGCTATCTAACTGAAGATTTCTTAAAATTCAAAGCCTTTAGTTTTTAAAATCACTTACCTAAATTTGGTAATTCCTGGAAAAATTTGAACACCACCACTGGGGAATTGAGCTCTTCTTCCACCTGAAAAACGGAACCTGCCATTAACATGAAACACTTGCCAATTCCCCACCCAGTGAGTCTGAAAAGCAGATGACATAATTTCATTAAAGAGTATGTAAAATAAATCAATAAATCTAATGGTTCATTTCAGCTACGGGAGAAAACTAAATTAAAAAATTAGTAAATGCCTAAAAAAGACCTGTGAACCAGTCCCAACAACATACGGTTGAATTTTAAGATCAATTTAGAAATTTATGCTGGCACACTGAAACCAGAAAGAAATTTTAATTATAATGGGACTTGTTGGGCTGAAACCCACAGGTTGGTTGGTTGAATCCATCCAGTGTCTCTGAAAAATCAGGTCATCTGTTCCCATACGAATGACCACACCAGGGAACGCTATGGGGCGGTTCTATCAGTCACATGGGTCCTTCTGACTTGAAGTGACTCAGTGGCACCCAATCACAATGTACACTGCTCAGACAAAAAGGAAAAGGGCAAATAGGTGTTAAAGAGAGCCAACATTCTCTCCCAGAAATGCTGCTGATTCAAGGATTGACTGGGACCTTCACCACTCACAACCAAGTGCTATCCTCTCATAAAGCACACAGGGTGTGCATCCTGCTGCTAGCGTAGACAACCGCAGTCTAGAAGGGAATCTGAGTTATTTTCTAAGTCACTGCGTTCAAGACGGGCATCGGACCAGTCACTTCCTTAATGAGCTTCCTAAGCAGATGAGAATGTTTATTGCATGAAGATCACTGGGCACCAAAATCACAGGCAATGAGAGATGCAAATTAAAACCACAATGAGATCCCTCATCCCAGTAGCAGTGGTAAAGTTTTGCAGGGCAGCAAGCAATAAATGTTGGTGAGGATATGGAGAGACAGGAACTTGCATGTACTGTTGGTGGAATTGTAAAAGGGTATAACCACTCTGGAAGGCAGTTTGGCATTTCCTCAAAAAACTGAACATAGGGGGGAAAAAAGCTGAACACTGAAATTCCCTATGACCCAGCTATTCCACTGCTTGGAATATACCCCTTAATAATTAGAACTGAGACACAAAGATTTGTACACCAACGTTGACAGCAGCATTATTCACCATCACAAGAACATGGCAACAGCCCAAATGTCCAACCACAATCTAATGGATTGAGAAATTGTGGTACATTCACACAATGGAATACTCCACAAAATGGAATACTATTGCAAAGGAACAATGATTTTAAAAAATTACTACATAACTTGGGAGGGACTGGAGAGCATTATGCTGAGTGAACTAACTCAGTCTCATAAGGACACACACTGCATTAGACCTTTATTGTAGAAACAGATAACGAGTACAACATGTATGAGGATCCAGTGTGGGAGGTTGGGAGCGAAGGGGTGAGGACGGGCAGGGGGAAATCATAGGGTCACACAATTTGGTGGGTGGGTAAAGGAAATGGGAAAGATCTGGCAGGGATCTGGAAAGACAGGGCAATGGTGGGTAGAGTTCACTGTTAATTTTATAAACACAATGAATGGGAATGATTGTATGAAACACAATGAGGATGAAGGCTAGTGTAGAACACAATGTATATGAACTTTATAAGCAAACCAACATTAAATCAGAAAAGATCAAGCTCTCTGCTGAACAAATGTATCAACAGCTGTCAGCTCCGCCATGGAGGTGGGACACAAAAAGAACAGTAATGTCCTTGAAATGTGTGTGTGTTAATTTTTTCTTTAGGTGCATTTTAGGAAGTAGACCTCTGAGCAGTGAACCACTTTAGTTATTATTCATTCCAGTCACAAACCCAAGGCCGTTCTGCGGCTCTGAGCATGATGACTCATCCGCAGGGCAACAACAGGGAAGCTAACTTGGAAAGACAGGAAGCAGCCCAGGATCTTCCCCACCAGCCTTTCCAAGGACAGGGTGCCTTTGGCTCATCCCAGGCAAGACTTACACTTACTGCCTTAAATGTCTCCATAAACAAACCTGTGAGTGGTTTTAGTTACAGTTATAATACTGAAATAGAATGAAATAAGGCCAAAAAGCAAGTAGGAAGCAGGGTGGGAAAGGCTCTAGAATCTCTCCTCCTTTCCTCATCCTCAGGGTAAGTCAGAATGACCTAAGTGTCAAGACGTCTATTTACAGACTGCCTTTTTTCTCCTTTCTCTGAGCTCAGTGGTCTCACAACGTCAGCAGTATGAACACTGTTGTTGTCAGGTGCCAAAGAGTCCATTTTCTGCTCACAGCAGAACTGCCCCGGAGGGCCTGTGGACTATAATCATTACAAGAGCCGATCACCACGTCTTTCTCCTGCTGGACAGCTGGGTAGACACAACCCATCAGGGTTTTGATTAACACTTAAGTGGCTGTCACACCACCAGGGTACCGTCAGAAATAGTAATACCAGGGTGCTATACAGAGATGCTAGGCCATAGGAGACTTGAGTTCACAGCGAAGTTATCAACTCTAAATATCTGACATGCTGGATTAAAAATAACCCCAAAGCAGAAAAAGTCTAAATTGTTGCTGTGCTCACAGAAATGAAGGTAAAGCACAGGGAAAACCAGGCCACGTGCAAGCTCAGCTGCAGGCGTTGGTTAAGTGGAAGTAAGCATGAGTGGGGCCTGGAGCTGGCCCTTCAAAGCCTAGTGACTTGGGTTTGAAGTGAGATCAGGGAGGGAGATCTGGTGGTCTAGTGGTAAATAAGCTGTCCTTCAATCACAAAGGTGTGCAGTTCGAATCCACCAGATGCTCTGCTGGAGAAGGAAGGGGTATCTCCTCCTGTGACAGTCAGATCAGATTTGACAATACACAAGAAAGGGGAGGAGGGGAGTGAGAGCAGGGAGTGAAAAGAAGATAAAGCCCTGGGACCAAAACAGGTGTTGCAAAAAAAAAAAAAAGAAAAGAAAATACACACAAAACACAACAAAAAGGTGTCCAGAACATCCTGCATAGAGCCAAGAACCTCGAAGAATGTATTTTATGAAAGGAGAGATGGAATAACTGCAACCATGGCCTTGGGAAAAAAAAACCACAAAAACAAACCACCCCAAAAACTGAACTGTACCTGTACAGGGCAAAAGCAAAACCATTCTCTCCCAAGGAATCAGAATGTCAGGTGTAGCCTACACCTTGGGTTGATTGTGTGGTGAAAGACTCCCAAAGCCAAGGAATGAACACGAAGAAATGGACCCCGTTCAATTAAACTCCTGAACCACTTGGCAGGAACAAATGCAAAGCTCTTAACTCTAACTCAGGCTGCACATAATTCCCTCAAGGGAAAAAAAAATATGAGAAAAAACTGTAAGACAAAAGGAGCTGGTGTCAGAAGACAAAACAGAGAACCAGTGATGCCTCTCAAAAGTGGGATACTAGCCCAGAAGTCTGTGTTATCATAAACAGCTATTATAGCCATGTTTAGATAAACAAAGGATGGAAAGCCATCAAGCAATGGTTACCACAGAGAGATACAGTCTATCTCCTCACTGAAATAAAGACAATAGAAAATAAAATTCACAAACACAAAGAAGCTAGCACAGAAAACTAAGCAGAACAATGAAACCATTAAAATCACACACACACGCACGAAGCATTTATAACATCAGCAATAAATGCAGATCTACTGATACTGAGTGGAAACGGTGCCAATATACCTGTCAAGGGACACAGAGACAGAATGGACAAAAAAACAAGAACAAAAACCATACTCCATCAAAATGTTGCCTACAAGAGCCATAGCTTGGACACAAAACTATAAATAGGCTAAAAATCAAAGTATGGGGAAATGTTAAGCAAACAGTAGCCAGAAGAGAGGGAATGGCAGTAACAAACTGTGATAAAACAGACTTTAAGTCAAAATCCATCCTAAGAAGGGAGCTCTGACGGTCTAGTGGCAAGAGGCTGTGCTGCAATCCCAAAGGCGCACAGTTTGAATCCATCAGATGTTCCACAAAAGAAGGAGGAAAAAATCTCCTCCTGTGCCAGTCAGATCTGATTTGGCGGTACACAACAAGGGGAGAAAATTAAATTGAAATAAAAACAAACAAAAATCCATCATATGAGACAAACCAAAAACTATAACCCCTGCTGTAACCCCTGCTGGAGTCGATTCCAACAGACCGTGGTCCTATGGGCCAGAGCAGGAGTGCTCCACTAGGCAGTACACAAGAGACAGGGACAACTTCAGGAAATGTCAGACTATGTACAACTTGGAAACAACAGGAATGACAATAAAAAACCCGTGTGTGGTTACAGCTAGATATGGATGCATGTATTTGCACAAGAAGGCCCATGTGAGTAAACACACGTGCACGTGTATCTGCAGGGGTATGGATCCACATGCTTGTGCGCGTGGCACAAACAGCCGCATATACGGCAAACCCCAGGGCACAGACCGAGGGTACAGGTCTGGCGCCTCCTACACACAGCCAAACCTCTTCTGGGAGTGGTTGATTGGACTAAAAGGCTTACAAACTCAAATTCCTAAAGTCCAGACCTAAAATAAATAAAATCCTAACACTATCTTTCCAGAAATTAAAAAAAATAATACAAGAACAAAGCAGGAAAGCATTCAAACTTGAACTTCTCTCTACTGTTGGCACTTGTCTATGTTCTCTCCCTGGGAGAGCACCTCTAACAGAGTCACTTTATGAAGACAGCTGGGGAAGACAAGGACAGAGATGCTTGCTTTTTCCTTCCTTATTCTGCCCATGTAGATGAAAACTCTGGTTCGCAAAACAGAAAACATTTTATTATGAATATTGAGTAGAAACAAAATAATTTTTCATTCCTAGAAGATAGGTGTTTTATGCCCCTGGGTAGGTGAAATCAATGGTGTTGAGATCTTTGTGCAGTTTCAAATTAGGAATGAAATAAAACTCTAAATAGTGTCTATGAAAAGCACTGTAGGAGTTCAGACATCACACAGTATAGATTTTTGGGTTTAGGCTAAACGAATAGTGAAGTTATGAAAACACAAATGATTCTTTTTCCTCAGAATGTGGTATTACTGGTTTGTTTTACTTCATTTCCTGTAAATACAGAAAATCTGAAGAAAACCATTCTTCAAATCTAAAGAAACTCATTCTTAGTTGTGGAAGGTGAAAAATGATTTATTTAAATGATGAAGTCAGATACTATACCAAGATTTTGATGTGGTCCACTTTCTTCAAATTTTCCTGCAACCGCTGACTCTGCAGATGACAAGAAAGAGTTTCTATTATTTCATTTTGTTGTTGTTGTTGATTGCCATCAAGTCAAGTACAACTCACAGCGACTCTATGAATAAAAAACCCCTAATGCCTTTCCGTAACTATAGTAATTTCTCCAAATTCAGAGTTTCCAGAAGCATGTGGTTTAGGAAGTGGATGCCACTCCTGCTTCCAAATCTGTTTTACAACTGGACCTTCACCAAACACTGTCCAATGGGAAACCATTATAGTACTTGATACCCCAGTGGCACAAGGTTCAGTATCACAGCAAACCCAGGTTACCTCATACAGCACATTAACAAAGAGTGATGTGCAAAGTGGAAGAGTGTTCCTCCAGATATAATAGCCCTAGTCTTATTTAGCAGTGGTTAAATGAATTGAGTTGAATACGACTCAGAGTAAGCTTTGCACAAAAGACCTGAACTCTGTTCTATAACATTATTTTGGTACATTTTATAGAGTTTATTATTTCATTAAACTGACATAAAAATAAAAAAAAATTACTTTCATGAGGGTCTTTGCAGATCCACAAACAGGCAGCTTAGGAAGATGAATGCCAATTTCAGTCTTTCAACCTCTGCACACAATTTTCAACCTTCAGTTAAAAGCTACATTTAATGATTCAAGAAAATCTTCCCTAAGACATAAATGAATGTCAGATTAGCAATATAAGTAAGTCATTCACTGAAAACCCACAGGGTGCAAAGGTGTGCAGTGCACATTACTGAGTAAAAGGGGTCAAAGATAAATGAGAGAGCACAATGGAATGATTAAGATCACGGGCCTGGAGTCAATCATGGCCGGATTCAAAACCTGGCTCTGCCATCTTACCATCTATTAGATAAATGACTTCATCAGCGACTAACTCACTCCAACCTTTGTTGTTATTATGTGCTGTCGAGTTGACTCCAACTCACAGAGACCCTATACACAACAGCTCTGCACTCTGCTCTATCCTGAGCCATTCTCAGCGCCTTTGACACACCTGCCCTCATTATCCCAGTTAGTGTGTCAGTTCTTATTCCAGGGTCTTCCTCTCCTGTGCTGTCCCCCCACCCTTCCAAGCATGACGCCCTTCTCCAAGGACTTGTCCCTCTTGGCAACATGACCAACGTATGGAGATGGAGCCTCAAAAATCCTTGCCTGCAAGGAGCAGCTTGGTTTGACCCTAGGACAGATCTGTTTGTTCTGTTGGCAGTACACGGTACATTCAATACTTTTTTCCAGCACCACAAGTCAAAGGCATCAATTCTTCTTCTATCATCTTTGGTCATTGATGCATAGCAAATAACTGAGAAGACCACTGCCTGGATCAGGCACACCTTAGTCTCTAGATTGACATCATTGCTCTTTAGCATACTGGGGCGGTCCCTGACATTAGATTTTCCTAGAGCAATTTGTCTTTTGATTTCCTGACTGCTGGTGCCAAGCATGTTGATTGTGGAGCTGAGCAAGCTGAAACTGTTAACAATATCTCTATCTATATGGTGCTGCCAACTGGTCCAGTGGTGAGAACGTTCAATCTCATATGAGCTTCAATCCACAGTGCAGACTACAATCTTAGGAAGTTATCTAGTTTCTCCATGCTTTAGTTGCCTCAACTGTAAAATGGTGTAAATACTCAAAGAGTTGACTGATCTTCATGAAATACTTTGAAACGGAACTTAAAGCACAGTAAGCTACCACCATCAGCAGCTGCAGCAACATCACTGCCAACACTGCTGTCCTCTCACACCCTCAATTCCAGTTAAATCATTAAATCCTCAATGTGGGGAGAATAAGAGTATCTACCTCATAGGATTGGGATTCATTAACTCAAAAGATTGAGCGTTGTACACTGAATGGACAATTGTGGCAATGACTTTTAAGTGGGCTGGTATTAATGAACCTTGTTTTGTTGTTATATGCTGTCGAGTTGCTTGCAACTCATAGCGACCCTTTGTACAAGAGCCCTAAATTCTGCTCTATCTTGTGCCAAACTCACTGTCTCCGACACACCTACTCCCATTACCCCAATCACTGAATCGATCCATCTCATTGAGGGTCTTCCTCTCCTGCGCTGTCTCTCCACCCTCCCAAACATGATGTTCCTCTCCAAGGACTGGTCCCTCCTTGCAACATGTCCAAAGGATGTCAGACTAAGTCTCAGAATCCTTGACTCCAAGGAGCAGCATGGCTTCACCCTCTCCAGGATGAACCTGTTTGTTCTCCTAATGAACCTTACAATCGAGTAAAGCTGTGGAGATCAAATGAGAGGACGATGCTTGGCACCATGGTAATGCTCCATCCCTGCTACCCGTGAGGATGGTGTGGTGAAAGCCACAAGGAGGTCAAGGATCGGAAGGGCACTGCCTTTCATTCTTAGGAAGTCCATGCTATAGTGGGAAACATAAGGCAGGAATACACAGGACCAACCCCATCTGCAGAGTGTTCACGCAGTTTAACTTGTGCCTATTTTTAGCAGCAGTGAATAAGCAACAGGATCATTATTTAAGGTACCGCTTTTGCTTAAAGGGAAAGTGCTGATGCTGGGGTGACCTCAGGGCTTAGAAATAAGTCTCAGCATTCTTTTCCTTCATCCCACAGGCGAAGGGGAGTTCAAACACCCCCTGCCACCCCCAATACCTTGAGTTCTCACACCTTCCCCAAGCTGACTCCGTTACCATGGAAATGATAAGGTTTCTCCTTTCTTAAGAACCAAATCTCAAGACAAGGGCTAATGGCACAACAAGAATTTTGGTTTTTCTTCTTATTTTAAATGGAGTGCTTTTTTAACACAAGAAGTATAAACCTTAAAATGAGTTTCTGATGTAAATGCGGTATGATCCAAAGGACTACAGCTAGAGTAATATAAAAATTACTGGTTTTGTTAAGGAATGACTTGAGAAAAAGCCAATTCCTAGAGAATGTAAAACAAAGATTTAGTATTAAACTTATTTGCATATTTTACTGTATGCTCACGCTCTACTGCAAGTTTTATATATACTAACTCATTAAATCCTAATATCAATCTTTTATTTGTATGCCCTCATTTTATAGATAAGAAAACAGAGATACAAAGAGATAAAACCAGGCTTTTAAGCTTAACAGGGCTTAGAGCTCAAGCTGCTTTTATCTACACACACACACACACACACACACACACACACACACACACACACACACACACATACACGTGCTTTCTTTCCTACGGCCAGAATACAATGTATTTTCCACAATTAACACTCCTCAAATTAATGGACAGAGGATTATAAATGTCCTTAGAGCCTTCAACGTAAGAACTCAAGCCACTGAGGATAAGGTTATACATGCAATCAATAAACAAATCTAACCCCCATGATCATGAGGAAGTCTGTGACATGGGACATTTACTCCCTTTTTCTACCTTTCTCCGCTTCTTGGCAGTCAGCTTGTGACTTCTGCCCACACCTTAGAATGCTTTTCATTTCAGCCTGATTCTATTCCGGACACAAATCCCGAGACAATCCCAGCAGTTCCCTAGAAATGCAATCCAGACACTTACACAACACTTACACACATAGGGCACCAATCTGCTTCCTGATGGGAGGATTAACCCAGACAAATGAGACTACTGGAAGGTGATGTGTGTGTACGGAAATCAAAGTACTTTTTGGCTTCTGGTTTTTGTTGCAGAATACTTATGATTCATTTAAACTTTCAGGTTTCTACTCACCAGTTGGCAGGCATGCTTTATTCTTTCTACAATCCCATCGAGACCCAAGTACTGTAGCGATAACCACAGCGGCAGGGCACGGAGTTTATCTGATGGCTTGTTTGATGTAAGACCAGCAACTAAAGTCTGAAAAAACCACAATGGGCTTATTAGTCATAACCAGTGAAAGCAGGCACCAGAACTAATGAGTTACCATTAGCACACAACGAGGACATGACCGATACTATAAAAGTCACTTTGCACTATTCATTGGATCAAATAACTCTAAGAGGTCAAGTTCTAGGCGACTTATCTCAGAAACCTCTTTTTGTCCAAGGGCTTACAGCTAAGAAGGACAGGCAAAGCCAGGGTGAGAACCCAGACCAGTCACAGCTCCAGGCTGAAGCGCCTGGTCATTGATGAGGCAGCCCCTTCCGGGGTTGCACGGAGTGTCCTTAAATACCTGGTCATGCTTAACCTCCTAGCAAAGATCAAGAAACAGAAAACAAATGCTGCCAAGGGTTTAGAGAGAATGGAATTCTTGTCCACGGCTAGTGGAACTATGAAATGTACAGCCACTGTGGAAGCGGTATGTTTTCCTTACAAAGTTGGAAAAAGAAATGCCATATGATCTGGGAATCTCACTATTATATATATATCCTAGAGAAATAAAAGCCAGGACACAAAGAGATATATGCACACCCCTGCTCATCATAGTGCTATTCACAACAGAGGCATCAATGGAAACAACTTACGTGCCCATTATTTGAGGAATGGATAAACTATGGTGCACACACACAGTGGAGTAGTACACAACATTAAAGAATAACGAAGAATCCACAAAACCCCTCATATACGCTAAGTGAAATAAATCAATCATAAAAAGACTTAACTGCTCTGACAGAGACTGGTGGAATCCCTGAAACTGTGGCCTTTAGACATCCTTCAAGTCTGGAACCAAACCCACCACCCAGAGATTACCTTTTAGTGAAAAAACAGATCTATAAAGTGAATAGCAATAGTAGATAGGCATGTACCCCAAACAGCCAACCACACAAAACCCAAAGGGCAACATTTGCCAAAAGCAAAGTTCTGGAAGGGGCAAGAAGGAAGGATGAACGGAGAAGGGAGACCTAGGGAGGAAGCCGCAGAGTGCTATTACATTGAGGGCAGACTAACTGGACCAGCTAGGGCCAAGGGACTCCCTGAAAGGACCATCCTGAGACAACATTTAAACCTTGAACTAAAACGATTCTGCTGTCACCCTTTAGGGAAATAGCGGAGGAGTATACAAAATAAAGGACAGCATTTATAAGAGCAGTGTCTTACTTAAAAAATGAAAAACCTCATATCAAGCAGAAGGCCAAGAAGCCAACAACTACTTAAAAATAATAAACTGAAAAGATAAAAGGGTCGAGAAACAAGAGTGTGGCCAAAGGAACAAATATTGTGATAAATATAACAAATGTCAATGAACAATTTATGTGGAAACTGTCAAAATGGAACCTAACTTGCTTTGTAAACTTTAACCAAAAATATAACTAAGAAGAGTAGACTGCCTGTCTGTCCCCTGAAAAGTCACTGGTAGATTAAAATCTGCATAGATGTTCAGCCTTTTGATTATTAGTGCAACATACCATGGACCACACCACCAGAACACCTTTAATTATGTCCTAAAGACTATGGTAATTTTATTATTACTCAAAGCCAAATTGTTGCTTACAAGATTATCTCTACTTTTATGGAATAAGTTGGGCTCAAGGTCTCCTGTAGAAATAGACACAGGGTGGTTCATTCCTGGGTTTCGGCACCAAAAAATAGACACAGGGAACATGGAAATGGACAACTTCCCTAAGAATTTCACACGAAGAAGTCCTCTTTCCTATCTGAATAATGGCAAGAGAGTAAACACTTCTGTATCCTTTCTTATCCCCTTTATTAATGAATTTGAATACATAATGGGTTTTAAATTAATAAAGTATAAAAAGAATTATGAAAATTATTCACACACCTGGGAGAAAAATGAGACCAAGCAGAAAAAGGAGACAGTATAACTTTACTTAAGTTAGCAATTTTCTCAGAATGACTAGAAGGAGCCACAGACACGTAACAAAGAGTAAATAAAGAGGAAAGAAGGACAATGTTCACTTCTTCCTCAGCTTTTCTGTATTTCCCCTTCAAACACAGTACGGTTATTTGCCACCCCATCAACCCTGGCGAGAGCAGGCTTACCAGGGCGGGATCATCATGCTTGTAGAGGGTCACTGCAGGCACAGCTGGCAAACCCAGCCAGGGGCCAGGAGTGAGCGTCATGCTGTCACATTTGGTCGCAGCCTGCCAAAAGGAGAACCATGTTCTGTTAAATCATGAGAGAGATCACATAGCATTCAACAGTAAAAAGCCATCAGCGTCTGCATGAGTTCAAAGACTCCTTACAAATACCAACATTTATATTGGTTTATATCAACAACCTACCAGCACTGAGGACGAGGCAGAGCTTAGAGCCAATGTTGCCAGATTCACACTGAAAGAAAAAAACACCAGTCTGAGAAGAAATTACTCACTGTTGCTTATTCACCAAGTTTGTTTGTTTTGTTTTTAAATGGCTGGGCTGTTACAAGCTGACATTTAAATGCCTTCCAGGTGTGTTATGAAAGTTTAGAACAGTAACAAAATAGGGTTTATACAAATTTCAGGAAATCCTTGAAACTCTATTTTAACCTATATGTGTTTCAAAGGATGTCTCCTATTTATTTCATATAATGGTTGTACAGCTTCCAGTCTTCTCCAGATAGATAGTTTTTTTGTTGTTTTTTTTCAAAGGATCATACCTTGCACGATGCTGTGGATGTAGACTATATTATGGGCTAACCTGTGTCCTCTCCTCACATCTTTTAACAGTGCCAACTGCCTTCTGGGAAACCACCCCAATTTCCTCTATCCTGAGACCATGAGCGTTGGGCACAGGAGACACTATCACCTGTTCCAGAATGGACAAATGATCTAAACTATGAAGATTCGTGGAGATGACATTTCCTTGACCCAGTCCTTATTCAGTAGGAAACAACTTGTTGAGACTTCTGGGCCCCTGAGTATGAGTCTAGAAAAAAGCCTGGAGCTGCTACAGTTACTTTGCACGCATTGACAGGAAAGTCTGGTTGTAAGTGCAGGAAACAAAGAAGAAACGGAGCCAAGTGATGGAGAGAGAGAAAAAAGGGAGAGAGACTGGGTGGCCACAGCCAATCTAAACACTGGAGTTTCTAGTTACCCCCCACCCCAATCACCTCCTTTTGTTCACACCAATTTTGGCTATTTTGTTATCTGCAATCAAAAGAGCCCTCAGTGATACGTATTACCACAAAATGAGAGGTCAGACACCCACCAGCCATGAGGGCCGTGTGCACACCCAAGACAGAGCCAAACTTCCCAACTACTTACCCGTCCACATGAAGCCACAGGCCGTACTGCTCACAGAGTTCTTTCAAACGCCCAATCTTATCTGTGTGCCCAACTGCTGCAGTTCCTAGGACAGAGCAAATAAACCAAACAGGTATGTCGGGATAAGAGCTTTTACCCTTATCACTATGACAGAAATAACTTGTTACACTTCTTTTTTTAAAATTTTTTATTTTAATGAAAGTTTACAGACTTTGGACTTCCATTCATTCATTGTTGCACACTTTCCTCCCTGCCCACCCCTTCCCCATTACACTTCTTTTTTGCTGACATTTTTCTTTTGGATTAACTGAAAATCAACTATCGTCATGTTTATGATACCTGTATGTACCCTCTGTTATATATGCCAAGCTTGCTATCTGTGTTATTTAAAACCTGTTAAACATAGGTATGTATATCAAATCTATTTCTTTTTCACCTATTGGGTCTGTTGATTGAGATACTTTTAAGTCTTGCTGCCAAGATGGTAAATTTGTCAGTATACACTTGCACTTTATTAGTTCTTTGTTGTTAGGGACCAGAGAGTTGATGACGATTCCAGCAACTCTCTGGACAACAGATGGCAACCTTGCCCTATCCCACACCATCCTCACAATCCCTGTCATGTTCAAGTCCACTATTACAGTCACTGTGCCAACCCATCTCATCCTGTATCTTTAAGCAGAATTGACATGAGCTGAACAATATTAACCACCTCAAACATTCTCTTGCTAATCTGTCTACATTACATATTTGGTGGCTGCACCTTCAATGGTGTCTCCTTATACTTGTAGTTAGGTATGTTCCTTGCGTTCTAAATGTCCAGTCCATAGAATCTCAGCTACTGAGCTCCCAAACCTTCACCAAGTGCCTCAACAAACCAACTGACACAACTACTGGGGAGGAGTAAATACCAGAAAATGACTGGAAACTCTCAGTCCCTCTCACATTAAGTCTATCTCAAATTACACTCATCGGTGGGTGGTCTCATATGATTTGCACAAGATATAAAGTGCTGTGCTGGTGACTACTGCCCTCAAATCTCCTTTCCAGTTGGGCTCTACTCCTCACTAGCTCTCTCGCAGGTTTTCAGAGGCTGTCCATCACATGGGAGGAGACTGCCCATCCTTCTTTGGCAGAGCAGCTTGTGGATTTGAACCACGTGCCTTTGGGTTTGCAGTACAGCTTCTTACCACTAGGCTACTGTGTTTCTAGGGAACCTTAATGCTTGCTCAGACAACTTTAAACATAAGGCATGTATATACACATATTTCTTAAGAGCTAGTCTTTTTAATACTAAGGGTCTGGCTTTCCCTCTTACAGATCTTTGTTACTCAGTGCTACTCTAACAGAAATATCATAAATAGATGTCTTTAATACACACAAATTTATTTTCTTACAATTTAAGAAGTCAGGAGCCCAATTTCAGGGCACTGGCTCTAGAGAAAAGCTTTCTCTGTCCGCTCAGGGAAGTCCCTGCTCCTTCAGATTATATTTTAGTTCCTTAAAGATCTGTGTGTGGCTTGGCATCTATCTCCCCCATCTCTGCTTCTTTCACTAGCTTATTTAATCCTAATACCAATCTCAAAAGAGACTAATTTAAGATGTATCCTATACTAATCTCATTAACAGTTACAAAGACAATCCTTTCCCAAATGGGACTTTCACCATGTGCACAGGGGCCAGGATGTACAATACTTATTTTTGAAGGACACAATTCAATCCATGAAAATATTTAAAATGAGAAGGTTTCATTCTTGATACTTACCAGCACTTGCGACAAGCAAGAGGGGCAGTCTTCCTTTTTCTAAATCCTCTTTAATCAGTTTCTCCAGGAAGGCAACATCCTGGGACCAAAAGAAAAATCGCAAAAACATCAGGTGACCATCATAAAAGTTATAATGGAAACCTATGATCTTTAAAACATGATGACTCTCCAAGTCAATACCTCAAACCAATTCTTATGCTTGGAAATTTTTGTTTTCTTACATTACAGATGTTAGAAAATCAAATACTTTTCCTTGAAAATTAATTGAAAAAACTGGGTAAGCCAGACTAAAGTTAAACACTGCATATAAAAAGATTTTTAAAAAAATCTCTAGTCTTAAATATTCATACGAACAGAAAATATTCTTTTGGCCTGCTCCCTAAAAGATAGCCAAGAATGCATCATTAATATTACTCAACGATGTACCTGAATCAGAACTTTGATTCTGATGAAATGTAGAGCCCTAAAAACTATCCCTTTTGCTTCTGACAAAGGTTTATCACTCATATATCTAAAACACAATTGAAGTCAATTCCAAGTTTATAGTGAAGAACCTCATTTTCAAACTTTCCGTCACAAGCCCAGGCAACAGTGTAAACCATTTAAAAGTTTGAGCTTTAGGAGGATAAGCAGGTGCTTCATTTGACTGCCATATTTCAGTAAAAAAAAAGGCAACACGGTAAATAAAAGGGTCTCTGAAAGTCAGATACTCCTGACACACAGCCCCCCAGTCAACATTCATAGACTTTCAAGCACAGAAGCAGGTATTATTACTCAAAAGACAAGGCCTAAGCAATAAAGGAATAAAAGTATATGGATTTGGTGACCAGAAAAAACATGTCCAGTAAATAAGACGACGGTGTATAAAACATAAGCCCACATTATTTTATAAGCCGAAGAGCTGCCTCACCATCTGATGTTGAGATCCAAACACTGTGTTACAGGGCACACGACACAAGCACGGGAAGGGCAAGCCGAGCTGCAAGGGGAAACATGCAAATTTTCAAGACAGATCTTTGTCACCACTTTCTCATTGAGAAGGTGTATTATTATTATTTTTTTTAAATCACACTCCTTACAAATATTTAATACTACAAATGAACATTAAAATACATTGAAAAGGTTTTTTTTTTTTTAGAAAAAGATGAACTGTCAAGAGTTATGATGGCATATAAGGGGTATAGAACATGTAAAATTTTCTAAATTAGAATCTTTGACATAGTCAAAAATATATCAAAAACCCCCAAAATACCAACCTCACCCAAAACCCCTTTGCACAACAGAGAAATAACTGAAATCTGCAGATTCTGGGATGTTGTTCAGGATTCTTCTAGTCACTGGTAAACAATACCAGCTGAAGGGTTTGAAAGATGAATGGGTCCTCTCACTCAAAGCCACAGGTCAGAACCAGCCCATCTCATGGGAGAGAGATGGGCAATCGCTCATGTAAGTTACAGCTCTGAAAACCTGCTAGTGGGTCAGCTGGGTTGGTTCTGACAACACATAACAACAACAATATAGAAGTATTCTAAAAACTCTCCACTTTGTAACCCTTAAGCACAAAACATGATTTCCTGCTACCTGTGATCACAGCTCAGAATCAATTTAAGTCTTCTTGAGTTTTTCCCACACAACCTCTCAGGGCTTGTCCACCATTATAAAAGACAAACTGAGACCTCACTCCTGCTGGGTTTAAAATATTTTAAAAAATTTTTTGGTCAAGAAGCTTAACAATTCGTCTCAAAGAAGAGTCTCAACTGGACTATACATTACTTTAAAAATGATGAGTTTTAAGGGAGCTCTGGTGGCCTAGTGGCAAGAAGCTGCACTGCAATCCCAGAGGTACACGGTTCAAATCCACCAGATGCTCTGCTGAAGAAGGAGGGAAAAATCTCCTCCTGTACCAGTCAGATCTGATTTGACAGTACACACACAAAAAGTAATAATAAAATAAAAATTAACAACAACAAAAAAGATGAGTTTTAAAAAATACTAGTATACTTTGATCTAGTAACTCCAGATTACTCTGAAAACCTCCTCTAAGAATATAACCCTAAACATAAATAACTTTTAACAAAGATGTTCATAACCACACTACACAAACAGTATTATCTGAAACCGGTCAAAGAAAAGGAAAGAATTGAACACTTCAATTGTCCAAAGTGGAAACAATTAATTACTATATAATAACTTGAAAGAATATTTTTAAGAACTGTTAGAACATAATATGCTCCTGCTAGGAACAGAAAGTTAAAAAAAGCAGCTATAACCATACAAAGACCATATATAAACCCTTTTAACACATTCTGGGAAGAACTAAAATAAAATGTTGAATATGGTTATCTTTAAACCTTATAAAAATAGATATTATTCACAAATCATTTCTTTCCAAATTCATTATTCTACCTTTGCGTATTTTATAAAGACAAAACAAGAGTAACAACCATCATTTTACTCACTGAAAAAGAACAGCAGGTTTCAGAACAAACTTAAACACTGTTTCTTGAAAATATCCATCTTATTCCACATTACCTGATTACAAAGGTATTGGCCCAGGCCGGGTCTAGCAGCAGCACTAAGATATATAACGGGTTTTTTGTTATATAACACATTGAATCCATCCACTACAAAGTCTTCGTATCGTGAATGAAAGGCAAGCCTACAGATCTTTACGAGTCCTTCCCTTTCTTCTTCGTGGAAATAAGCACAGCCATTTTCATACCTTTAAGAGAAAGCCACACAAAAATGTTATTTCTTATTAACTCAGATTTGATACCCAAATCTTTAAATCACAGAAAGAATTATTTTCTAATACTAGAAATTGCCTCTAAGATCAACAATGGGAATAGAATCAAGAAACTCTCAGAGGTTTGCCAACTCAGGACAGCAAAATATTTTAAAGGACAAACTTGAACTATGTCCAAGTGAAGTGATGTAAATGAGTAAGAGAGTGACTCCCTCAAGTCCAAGGATTGAAAACATGGTTCTTGCTTATTTTAGAAGGCAGTTAGCACTTGGCAGCACAGGCACAGCTTTAAGCAGTTTTGGCTCTGAAGCATTCAAATTAAATAAACTGTCACAATTCCATGAAAATTATACCAATGCAATCACTATTTAATAAATGAGGACAGAGAGATATGGAGAGGTAAGCTTCAATATCGCAGATCTAGTAAAAAGAATGACAGTTTAAACTTGAGCCATTAATAACTTTACCTGAAAATTCTGCAGAGCCATAAGGTTGTATCTGAAAGTATCCTAGTTGTAAGTTTTCTCAGCTTCTCTTTGTGTAAAGTAGAAATATAAGCTCCCAGACTATGCCCCAACAAAGCCATGTGAGCTTGCTCGCCAATATTCTGGATTCTGTTAATCAAAATTCATTAGATAAAAAAAAAATATATTACCATCAAAGTATGCTTATTCGGGAGATACTCAGAACTGCAAAGAAATTTATGTTAAGACTTAAAATGTACTTTATAAGCCAGAAGCAGAAATTCAGATAATTTTAGAAACTCTACGAATATAAAGATTACTGACTGCTTAGGGAGGAAATGATTTTAAAATCTGAGTCCTGGGAGACAAATACGCCTTTTTGTTGTGTTAATGAGTACCTAATAAACAATCAAACTACTCTGTGGATACTTTTCTAATTTTAAGAAAATTAGGCCAGTCTTAAAACCTATGGAAAAGAGAACTAAGATAAACTGTACAAAACAATTTTTAAAGAATCACTGGATAAAGAGTAATTTCCTCCATTAAAAAGCTATTTATAACAGTAAGACATACAATTCAAAGAGAAAGAGGCTGTTGTTTTTTAAGTATTTATTCATTTTATAATTAAAATGGATGAACTAATTTTAATTTTTCTTTGGAAGAATAACTAAACCATCATGGAAATGGCAAAAACCTGAAAAGGATAAAGAGGAACACAGTTCACAAAGAAGGAAGTAGGTATTAAAAATTACATACACACAAAAAAGCTCAACTCTGTAAGAACGAAATTAAAACTACGCTGAAATACTCTTTCTCATCTGTCATTTGGGCAAAGATTCTTAAGTTTGGTAAGGTGCAGGCAAGGTGTGACAACAGCAGTCCTCTCAAGCATTGCTGGTGGGACGATTTCCAATGGAGGGACTCTACCACAACTACAAATGTACTTATTATCTGACTCAGTAAGCCCACTTCTGGGACTTAACCCCACAGACACACTACCATTACGAGAAATGACACATAAACAAAGTTACTGGCTGCCACAATGTTTGCAACAGCAAAATTTTAATTAAAAAAAATAGTTAAATAAAACACAGTTCATGAAAGAAAACCTAAATAGCTGTCAAAGAAAGAAGTTCAAAAAAAGAAAGAAGTTCCTTTGTGCTGAAATTCAATGAACTCCAAAACTGAAGCGAAAAAAGCAAGGTAGAGAGTAATGTGCACAGTGCTGGAAGCAGACACTGTTACATATGCGTGTCTGTAAAATGCATATATAAGGGAGCTCTGACGACCTAGTGCACAGGGGGCTGTGCTGCTAACCCGGGGGTGGTGGTCCTCTAGCAGTCTGAATCAACCAGCAGCTCCAAGGGATGGACACTCTCCTCCTGTGTGATTTACAACCTCTGAAAACCCAGTGGAAGATCAGCTATGAGTCGGCTCCAATTTGACAGATTAACTGCCTCTGAAAACCTGCTGGAGGGTCAGCTACGAATGGGTCATTAGGTTCCAACTTGACAGCAAACAACAATTATATATATATAAAGAATAAAACCCAAAACAGCGGAATTTCGTTTTAGTAAAATAGTATGTTTCTAAAAAGAAAGTATATATAAAATACATGCTATGAAACTTCTCTAAACCCATTAACTATCTCTTTGATAAGAAACAGGTGTGTAATTGGGATCGTGCATGGAACTTTCAATGAGACAGGGACTGCCTGAGCAACTTGAAAGAATGCAAACACTAACAAAAGGCAAGAGCCAATCTACCCGCAACGAGAAATCCCCAGCCCTTTCCGTTACCGGGAACTTGGGGGCGCCTTGTCTTCATCCCCATGCATCAGATTCTGAACCAGCTGGAGGATGCTCACCATATCCTGTCCGCTGCAGAAGAAGAGCCGACAGGTTAGGAACAACAGCACACAACCCCTAGGACTCTCCCACTTTTGTCCTCAGACACACTAGCTTTGGCAAAGTTTTTTTTTGTTTTGGGTTGTTTTTTTTTTTTTTAGTTTTAAAAATTTATTTTAAAAAAATTTATTTATTCATTTATGAAAAGTAATACATGCTTGCTATGTATTGAACTGTGTACCCTAGAAATAGATTTTGAAATCCTAATCACAGTATCTGTAAAAATGGAGCTCTGGTGGCCTTGTGGAAAGAAACTGCATTGCAATCCTGAAGGCATGCGGAAAGAAACTGCACTGCAATCCTGAAGGCATGCGGTTCAAATCCACCAGCTGCTCTGTGGAAGAAAGATGGCCTATCTCCTCCCCTGTGATTAACTGACTGAAATCCTGCCAGATGGTGAGCTACAAGTTGGTTCCTACTTGATTGTACATAAAACTACAACTGGTGGCTAAGCTTGTAGTAACTACAGGAGAAAATGGGTTGTTTGGGTTTTTTTCCTTTTCATCGTTTCTTAATTGCGATTTTAATAAAAGATTATAGAGAACTTGGATTTCCATTCATTCATTGTTGCACATTTTCCTCCTTGCCCACTCCTCGCCCCCTAGTTCGCATTTCTCTTTGAGAAGAAAAGAAAAATTCATTGTTATACAATCACCCACCCACTCCCCAGCCCTCTGTTCTATGCAGTTCTTATTGTGGACTCTTGCCATGCAAATAATACCTAATCATATATCCTTTTTATTATTTTTTTATATATCCCTTTTAAACCGTTTTCCCTCATCTGTTTCAATGCAGTGTACATTTTCTTAATTTCCCCTCAAACCTGATGTCAGTCCTGTTTCATAACAGTGGCAATATTCAGTATTTGTCCTTTTGTGATTGAGATATGTCACTCAACATAATGTCCTCCAGGGTCACCCATTTTTTTTTTCTTTTTTTCTTCTTTTTCCTTCTTTTTTCTTTCTTTTTTTTTTTCCCCACATCGGGTCACCCATTTTTATACTATTTCATGAGTTCTTTGTTTTTCAATGCAGCTTAGTATTCCATTATGTGAATATACCAAAGCTTCTCTATCCAATCATTTGTTGATGGGCAACTGGGTTGTTTCCAACTCTTTGCTATTGTGAACAAAGCCACAATAAAGATGAGTGAGGATATATCTGCTTGGGTGGTAGTTACGGTTTCTCTGGGGTATATTCCCAGTAGTGGAATTGCTGGGTCAAATGGTGCTTCTATTTCCAACTTTTTGAGAAAGTGCCATACTGCCTTCCATGGTGGTTGCACCATTTTACACTCCCACTAGAAGTAAGGGTTCCAGTCTCTGTGCAACCTCACCAGCATTGGTTGTTTGCTGCTCTGCTGAATTTTGTTGTTCTTACTGGGGTGAGATGTTATCTCACAGTTGTTCTGGGAAAATGTGTTTGGAGGTATGGCTTACATCTTTTTAAAAACAATTCTCAAATTATGAACTGAATTTAGAAGAGAATACTAACTATTACACATTCTGTCTTAATATCAGTTTGATCATTAAAGTTTCATCAGCATTATTCTGTCAATCTGTCTACACCTATTGATCTGAGGACAACAGAGAAAAATATTTAGTAAGCATGCTATGAGGGCTAAATGCCTTTATAAGATGCTGGAGCGTCACAGAAGCAACTAGAATGCTCCACTATTTGTAACAGCCAAAAGGTCAAAACAATCCAGGTGCCCATCAGTGGATGAATGGATAAACAAAATGTGGCTACACACACAACGGAACAGTAATCCATCATCCAAAGGAACGAGTGTTTCAACGCACACTACAAAACAGGGGAACCTTGAAAACATTCTCCTGAGTGAACTAAGTCAGACAAAAGACTATGTCATATGATCTCAGTTACATGAAAAAACTACAAAAGGCAAATTAACAGAAACACAGTGGATGACAGGTTACCAGGTTGTTGGGGGAGAGAGAAAGAAACAGTTGTTGCTTAATGGGTACAGAGTTTCTGTTTAGGGTAATAAGGTTTTGGAGATAGAGGGGTGACCATTGCATAACACTATGAATGTAATTAATGGGACTGAACTTTACACTTAAAATGGTTAAAGTGGCAAATTTTGTTTTAATTGTATTTTTCTACATTATCAGGATAAGAGTGGATAAACCACTGCATTGGAACAGATGAAAGAACTGCCTAAAATGAATATATGATTAGGTATTTTAAGTCCAGCAACAGCCCAGAAGAAGAGATGTATCACTGTAAAGAGGACTGGAGAGGCAGGGGAGGTAGGTAATTATGCAACAATGAATGATTTTTTTTTAAGTGAACTGGGAGAGGGGGAAGTGGGAAATGTACAGCAATGAATGAATGAAAATACTTCTCTGTAAATGTTCATTAAAATTACAACTGAAGGGGGAGCTCTGGTGGCCTACTGGCAAGGAGCTGCAACTACAATCCAAGAGGCGGCCTACTGGTAAGGAGCTGCAACTACAATCCAAGAGGCGCACGGTTCGAATCCACCAGATGCTCTGCCGGGGAAAGAGGGACAATCTCCTCCTGTACCAGTCAGATCTGATTTGACGGTATGCTCACACACACACACACACACACAAAAAAAAAAACCAAAAACAACTGAAATAAAATTTTATTTTAAAAAAATGCCAGAAACATGCCACCATAAAAGCATTGAGATTTTCATTTGATTAAATTTTTTTTCTAAGTCAGGAAAAACCCCCGACACTGCAATACTGTTAGTATATCCAGTTTACTAGACATAGGGATCTTGTCTGTTTAGATTAACAACCTTAAAACATGTAATGCAAGGATCATTTATTACTACCTCTTCACCCTCCATGCAGGAAATTTGAGATTTGCTTAGAATAGAAATTTTTTTAAATCCAAAATGCTAATTTGTGCTCACTTATAAAAGGTGAAAAATTATGAGAAAACTATGAATATATGAATAGCGAAAGCAAGCAAGTAATGGCAAGGCAACGTGTAACACAGTAAATATCTCCCACGGGAGAAGGCTGAGCTACTTCCTTCTGAAAATCTGCTGCAGGGCCAGCTATGAGCTGGTTCCAACTCACTAGTACTCAACAACAGCGCAATTTCAAAGGTCCTTGTTTCAAACAGACACTGTTCAAACAATCCCAAAACACCTGCTTTCCCGTTCAGGGCACTATGTGGGGATCAGGACAAACTGGGGCCCTTGCCAGGTGACCCTGAACAAGCCGGTTTAAAGTCCTTAAGACTTCTGAGACATTATAGCATTACTATGAGAATACATGTAAAACCAATTAAAATCCTATCTGCCTGGTACATGACTAATTAATCCTGAAGGCATGTGATTCGAGGCCACGAGCTGATCTGCGGGAGAAGGATGGACAATCTCCTCTCGTGCGATTAAACTGCCTCTGAAAACCTGCCTGGAGGGTCAGTTATGGGTCAGTTCCGACTCAATAGTACAGAAAAATAAAAACCCCCAATATTATTATTGTTGTTGTTATTATTATTCTCTGGTGGTGCTGGCCATAAGGAGTTGTGGTACCTCAATGGTGGTTCAAAGCCACCAGCAGCTCCACAGGAGAAAGATGGGCAGCCTCATCCGTGCGAGTTATCAACTTGGAAAACCCTCAGGAAGGTCAGCTATGAGGCAGTTCTGACTCAATGGCAATGGGCTTGAGGGTTTAAAAAAATTAGTATTCCTAAGTGTGAACACTCCTAGCTGGTGGCTTTAATTTAATGCCTGTCACTCTGAATTACCAATGTTCTAGCAAGTATTTTTTCTAGAGAAACTTCTGTGGAAATTAATAAGCCTCCAGCCTTTTTATTCCTTCCATTGTAGTGCACCATCAAGTTGGAACAAACTCATAGCTGACCCTCCAGCAGGTTTTCAGGGGAAGTGAATCGCATTAGAAGAGACTGCTCATCCTTTTCCAGCGGGGCAGCTGGTGGATTCGAATCACGTACGTTTGGGTTGACAGCACAGCTCCTTACCACTAAGAGCTCCCATTAATAAGTCTGGAATGAGAAGATTTAAAAGGATCTTGTTGTAGGAAGCACTTCACACCTAAGCTTAACTCTGGAGCTTCTGTCAGTACCATTCATATTGCAATATTTAAAACTACTAGTAACTGGGTGTGTCATCAGATTTGACATCTGTTAGCACACTGTGGTCCTTCCTCTCTACTTATCCTTTGTGACCTGTACATTATTTATATTCAGGTCAAATGACAATTTCGGAAAGTACTATTTACCTAGGTGCAGCTTCCTGATTAGTTTTAAGTAAAAAGCTACTTGCGGGAAGCTGGGCTGATGCTTTAATTACACAGTGAGTGCTAACATCCTGTGAAAATGGTAGTCAGAGAGCTGCTCATCTTTTCCTAATCTCTTCCCTGCTAGCTCAAACCACAGGACTTGACAGATTTGCTTCCAGTGCGGAAACATAAATCACTTTGCCAATAATGTGATTAATGGTGACATTTGCCTTATATCTACTACATTATAAAAATGAGAAATCTTATCAAATTAGAGTATGTTTTACAAGAAAGCTCCGTCTACCAAATTGATTACAGGTTTCATGAATGTACTATGCCAGCGATAACCAAAAACTCAAGAGTCTTTTTCCCCCCAGACAGAGCTTTAGAGTCATGAAGATTGCTGTAAACAGCCCAAGGAGGAGGGGGTGGCAGGCTCAGCATGAGCGCCAGTCAGCCGGCGGCCTTCCAGGGTTCACCTATTACCCTGCACAGGACTCTACTGAAAGATGCTTTGTGTTAACTGAAAATGATGAAACCATGATAGCAAACTCTGACTTACACCCAAGCTACAGACTTCTTCTCACTGTCACTTACCTGCCCTGGAGTGGTCCTGGGATGTCATCTGATTCAGGCTGCTTTTCATTTTCCTCCTCTGTTCTCCTAACAGAAAGAAACAGAAATTTGATATGATAAAATGAATAGTTGCGTTTTTAGTTTAAAACATCTGGGCATACAAGTATGCAAGAATACTGCCACCAAGAATCTTTTTCCCCCCCTTATTGTATACCATCAGGTCAGATCCAACTGGTACCGGAGGAGACTGGAACTCCTTCTCCAGCGGAGCACTGGTGGATTCACACCACATGCCTTCGGGATTGCAGCATCAGCTTCTTGACTCTAGGCCACCAAAGCTCCCTTCAATAATTTTTTAGTGACTCACTCAGGACCCAAAACCCATTTCCCGTCCCCAAAACTACCAACTTCCAAGCAGCCCAGATAGTTTTGAATTTCAGGAAAAAGAAATCACACACACCCCACAAACACACACACAATGATGCAGGCCTTTTTTAAATTAGATAATGCACCACATGACCTGAATATACAATCAAAAGTATTTATAGGGTTGGGGAGGGAATGAGGAAAGAGTGGCTAGATAATGAACACTGCTTTAGAACAGATGAGGGGAAGAAGTGTCCAAAAGGAATGTATGATTATGCATTACATGTATGAAAACAATCTGGAACAAGGGGTGCACTGCACGCTGGGCTGTAGGAGGGAAAGTGGGGGTGGGGGAGAAAATGTGTAACAATGAATAAAAAGAAATTTAAAAGAAGTATTTATAGATTCAATATTAAGTAAATGAAATGCCCAATAGGCAGACTGAAATAAATCCTTTCCTTTTGTTTCAAAACTCTTTAATTATAAAGCACCTTCTGAGACAAACAACAATTTTAAAGTGGGCCAGGAGCAAAGCGTGATACTGTGAAACCAAACCGAGAGGTATCATTACAGGTGGCGGCCAGCGCTTCCTGTTCCAGGACAGGTTGAACACGTTTCACAGGGTCACTTCTGCTGGCATGCTCACCTCTCACTGTCCTCCAGTATCTTCATCGCCTCCTTCAAGTTCTTCCCCATTTCAGCTAACGTAGGGTCTACTATCTAGAAAATACACACATAAAAAAGAAATATTAAAATCCTCCACCTTCTTCTAGATTTCTTAAACAGTGTATGTTTGATACTAAAAGCTTTCAAGATTACAAAAACCACGATTTAAAAAGCCTTCCACAGCCCCTTCACAGAGGACTCACACTTCAGTAACATGTATCCTTCCAGATTTTCATATTTACAGGCACCTCTGCAACTTACTCGATTGGTACTCTACACTGAATATGGGTCCATGTCAGTGTATACACTTCATTCTTCTTTACGTCTTATTCTAGCCTATGGATGAGGCTGCTGTTGATTGCCATCGAGTTGAATATGGCTCATAGCGACTCTATGAACAAAAGACCTAATGCCTTTCCGTAACTATTGTAGCTTCTCCAAGTTCATAAGAGTTTCCATAGGCATGGTTTGGAAAGTGGATGCCACACCTGCTTCTACACCTGTTTTACAGCTGGGTGTTCCATCAAATACTGTCCACACTGGGGGACCATTATGGTATTTGACACCCCAATAGCACAAGGTTCAGCATCAGAGAAAACCCAGTTCAACTCAGTACAGAAAAATGACGAAGAGTGATGTACAAAGTGATGTAGCTTTGTTTTTAAGCAAGCTCTGATTAATCAACGCACAGGTTATTCCATTTCTTCATTACTAGAAGCAAGGTTCAGAAAAGCCTGTATAGTACACTGTTTGTTTCACCTGTTATGGCAGGCTGACAAATAACCTTTTAAAAATGACAGCTATACCTGAAACGTGTACGTTACCTTACACAGTATACTGAACTATTTTCCTTCAAAATCTGTGTTGGAATCCCTACCCCTGCAGTCTGTGGATGTAATCCTATTCAGAAAAGGGGCCTTTCTGTTATGTTACCTAGATCATACCTGAATAGGGCAGGTTCTAAATCACTGCTGGGTTATGGCAGGTAAGACACACATGCATACACAGATGCCACATACGGTTCACCAAACAATGTCTGACGACAGCAAAATGGAAGAAGTCAACAGGGCTCAGTTTGGTTTGTACCTGTACTTTTTAGCCTCCAGAACTGTGAGAAAATGCATTTCTGTGTTTTAAAATCACCTTCTTACAGGGAGCTCTAGTGCCTTAGTGGTAAGGAATTAGTCTGCCAACCCAAAGGTTCCAGCTGCTCCGCAGGAGAAAGATAGGCAGTCTCCTGCGAGATTTACTGCCTCTGAAAACTTACTGGAGGGTCAGCAATGAGTTGGTTCCAATTCAATGGTACATAACGACAACAACGACAAACCATATGTAATCTCCTATTTAAAAAAAAATCACTAAAGGAATAAAAATGAAATGTGTTTAAAGCCAAACAAACAAACAAATAAACAAAATTCCTAGATGCAACTCTCTTCTAAAACAGCTGATTTAAAACAACTATACCAAAATTCAACAGAACAGCAAACAACAAATGCTGGTAAGGTTGTGGCGAGATTAGAACCGTTATTCACTGCTGGTGGGAGTGTAAAATGGTGCAACCACTATGGAAGGTGGTATGGAGCAGTCTCAAAAAGTTGGAAATAGAAATACCATTTGACCCAGCAATTCTACTACTAGGAATATACACTAAAGAAACCAGAGCTGCTACCCAGACAGATAAATGAACAGCCATGTTTATTGCCACATTATTCACAATAGCAAAGATATGGAAGTTACCCAAGTGCCCATCAACAAATGAATGGATAGGAAAAGTATAGTATATTCACACAATGGAATACTATACAGCACTGAAAAACAAGAAACTCCTAAAATATTATACAACATGGATGACCCAGGAGGACATTACAGTAAGTGAAATACCTCAGTCACAAAAGGACAAATACTGCATAAGACCATTGTTATAAAACAGGACTGCCATGGGAGTAGGAGGGAAACTAAGAAAAGAGGGGATAAATAATGAACACTGCATTAGAACAGATGAAGGAAAAAATTGTTTAAAAGGAATTTACGATTAAGCATTATTTGTGTGACAACAGTCAGAATAAGAGGTTCATTGCAAAGTGGACTGGGGAGGAGTAATGGAGAGGGAGGAAACTGTGCAACAATTAATTTCTTTTTAAGTGAACTGTGGAGGGGATGGAGGACAATGTGCAACAATGAATTGGTGATAATTTTTTTAAAATACAAAACAGCTGATTTATTAATTGGAGGTGTCAGGAGCTAAACATCCCAGCTATCAACCTAAACTTTTCATTAATATTACCTATTAATAATAATAATAATAATCTTAAAAGTAACAAAAGTAAATTTATAAAAAAAACCATTTTAAATCCTTGAGGAATCAAATATACTCATTTTTCTTTCTTTGTTGTTAATCTCCTCCCTCTTCAAGTCTATCTCTAGAAGGCAGGCGACTGTATTTATGTTATCTTATCACCTACATTGATAAGATCTCACACATAGGCATGCAATATACTAGTTTATAGTCAGTTTTGCTTAAGTCCTCAGACAGAAAGGAGTTTCTACTCAGGATACTGTATTAACAGAAGAATTGGAAAGCGTTACATCCTGGAAGGGCCTTCAGGAATCTAGTTCAGTCATGTTGCTCAGACTCTTCAAATGCGAACAGACGTTTGAGCCAGAAGGTTAGGTTCACAGGACTTCTGGCTCCCCACCCTCTATGAATCAAATCAGCTCTTTTAGGACAGGGTTTCATGTAGGGTGCTTTTTTTTCTTTGTTTTGTCTTAAATTTATTTCATTAAATGAAAAAAAAAAACCAAGAAATTGGGGGGAAGCATGAAAATCCATAAGTCTGGTCTAACTTTATTTTTTTTCACTTAGGCATGATTTATTATATACACAAATACAAAACTCAATGACATATGAACACAGTTTTCCGTTATGGTAGTACACATCCTAAAACACTGAGATATATAACCAGGGAACACTTCTCAATGCCACCATGCATCAGGATCATACAAAGTGCTTAAGAATTTTTGTTTATCATGTCAACAACTTCTTACTTGGATCCACAATCCTTGGTACCAGCAGTAAGGAAATAAGGAGACGCATTGCACTGGGAAAATCTGAAGTTAGGGAACTCTCCAAATTCTTGAGGAGTAATGATGTCAGTTTGAGGACTAAGGTGTGTCTGGTTCTGGCCATGGTCTTTTCAATCACTTGCTATGCATCTGAGAACTGGACAATGAATAAGGGTAACAGGAGAAAAATTGATGCCTTTGAGCTGTGGTGTTGGAGAAGACCTCTGAACATTCCATGGATGGCCAAGAGAAGAAATCTATCTAGGAAAGGGTATAGCCAGAGTGTTCTTTAGAGGCAAGAATGATGATGAGGCTTTGCCTCACATACTTTGGACATGTTGCAAGGAGGGGCTATTCCTTATAGAAGGACATGATGCTAGGAAGGGTAGAGGGTTGACAAAGGAAAGAAAGACCCTTGATAAGGTGGACTGACATGGTGACTGCTGCATGGGCTCTTGTGTATCAGGAAGCATGAAGATTGCACAGGATAGGTCAGGGTTCAGATCTGTTGTTCATGTCACTATAAGCCATACTCGACTGGAAGGCACCTACAATAACAATAGATCATGTCCAGTTGATGTGAAAACACTTTCTGCATGGCCTGACATTTTAAAGGTAAGGAAATTAAGAGGTAAAGTAACCTGTCCAAGGTCTTATCTACAGTAACTCAAAGGAGTGCCTGGTTTCCTAACTCCTGATTCCAGGCTGTCTCATTACATCACTCTGCCTCTCACAGGAGATTACAAAATCCCAACATCCAATATGATTTTGTTTTCCACTGATAATGTAGATATGCCCGTGAATGGGTTAGAAAGCAATCGAAAAGGGCTCAGTGTCACTCAACTGATGATTATGAATGAGCTGGACAAGGGATAAGTAACAGTTGTGAGTTTATCAGACCTCCTTAGTCTACTATTCATGTTGTGTCCTTTCCTGCGCCAAGGCCAATGTGTCAGCTGTAGAGATAAACAGTACTGCTTGCTCCTTGTATTTAACACTTTCAACTACCTCTAGTCATTTATGCGATACAAATTCAAAACACCATGAAATCTTTATAAAGAAAATGAATTTCACTCTTTCACTCTCTTCTGTCGGCAGGCTCTGGTGTGCTGGATACAATAACACATCTCTCTAAAAGTGTAACACAGCCAGATTTACTCACAGAATTGGAACAAACTTTTCTGTCAAGACAAGACAAGAGAGTTGGTTTACAACCAGAAGCAATTCTGTATAAGAAATGTCTATTTTAAGCACTAGAATCACGTGTAGTGACGAGGTGCCTCCTGTGTGAAAGGCAGGAGGAACAGCAGATTCATGTGCTCATGCAGGGGTCTCACTCATAGGCCACACTCGCTGAGTGAGCAGCTTACACTTCCCATCTCAGTCCTTGTCTCTTCTCTTTGGGGGGGGGAGGGGAGCAGAGGTCGTTGTGATGTCAATCAGGCAGCCACGACTCTCTGGCCTGGCAATTACGATGTAGCCAATCCCCTTGATGAGATGTGATATGTCACAATCACCCCAAGGGGAGAGTATTCAGGAGTGTTGCCAGTGTCAAGTATATAAAGAGATCATGGCAACATTTTTGTGTTTTGCCTGATCAGGATTCAGCATCTGTTCCTGTCAATATGTGACCTTGGACTTGGGTCAGTGGTCCGTTATATACTCCCTGCTGATCTTGGATTTGTCAGCCTGGCAGCCTCTAGATTGAGGTTTGACCTACAAACCTGGGACTTACTGTCCTCTGCAAACGTGTGTCATTCCT
>NW_006399895.1:3935948-3950664 GCF_000299155.1 Elephantulus edwardii
CTTCCTTTCCTGCGCTGTCCCTCCACCCTCCCAAACAAGACGTCCCTCTCCAAGGACTGGTCCTCCTCGCAACATGTCCAAAGTATGTCAGATGAAGCTTCAGAATCCTTGCCTCCAAGAAGGAGCCTGGCTTCACCCTCTCCAGGACAAATCTGTTTTGTTTTCCTAGCAGTCCATGGTACATTCAATAAATACTCTTCTCCAGCACCACAGCTTAAAGGCATCACTTCTCCTTCTATCCTCCCTAGTCATTGTCCAGCTCTCTCATGCATACCAAGTGATTGCAAAGATGATGGCATATATCAGGTGCACCTTAGTCTCCAGAAGTGAATATGAGGTGATCTCAGGACACAATGCTGCAGACCTCCACGCTGTTGGGTTACACTGGAAAATGTTGTTGTTGTTATGTGCCGTTGAGTTGCCTGCGACTCATAGCAACCCTATGTACAACAGCCCTAAACTCTGCTCTGTCCTGTGCCAATCGCACTGTCTCTGACACTCCCATCCCAATTAACCCAATCACCGAATCAATCCACCTCATAGAGGGCCTTCCTCTCCTGCGCTGTCCCTCCACCCTCCCAAGCATGATGTCCTTCTCCAAGAATCGGTCCCTCCTTATAACATGTCCAAAGTATGTCAGACGAAGCCTCAGAATCCTTGCCTCCAAGGAGCCACCCGGTTTAACCCTTTCCAGGACAAATCTGTTTGTTTTCCCAGCAGTCCATGGTATTCTCAATACTCTTCTCCAGCACCACAGCTCAAAGGCATCAATTCTCCTTCTATCCTCCTTGGTCATTGTCCAACTATCTGACGCATAACAGGTGACTGCGAAGACCAAAGCCTGTATCAGACACACATTAGTCTCCAAAGAGACACCATTGCTCTTCAGCACTTTGGAGAGGTCCCTAACAGCAGACTTTCCCATGGCAATGCGCCTTTTAATTTCCTGGCTGCTGGTGCCAAGACTGTTGACTATGGAGCCAAGCAAACTAAAGCTGTGTACAATCTCAATCTCTTCACCATCCATCCTGATGCTGCCAATTGGTATGCCACCCAGCTCCAGAGTATGAATGGGCTCTAAGTGAAAGCACGCCCTGCCAGTCTGAGGCTTGTCTATTCTGTTCCACCGACTGCTGTTGGACTCGGCAATGGGAACGCTATGCTCTGATTTGGGGTGTTGGTGGAGCTTCTTCAGATCATGGTTATACGACTGCCAACAGCCAACTGCCAAAACACACACTGCACAATCACACTTGGCAAAATTCATGGTATGCTGGTTGTCCTTCAAGTTATAAAAGGGAGGGTGAGATATTTCCCAACTTGATTTAAAAGAAAATATTAAGCAACTATGTAAGCAATGGAGAGGTGGCACCCTGATGTCACAAAAGTCACAAAGATGACATATTAATAACTGCTGATTGGGAAATGAAAGGCTAAACCTTTTCAATGAAGCAGGCTCTGGCAAAGAAGAAAAAGAGACATGTAGAATGCAACTTGAAAAAAAATGTATGTACACCAATGTTCACAGTAGCATTATTCACTGTTGCAAGAACATGGAAGCAGCCCAAATATCCAACCACAAACGAACAGATTGAGAAATCATGGTACATTCACACGATGTAATACTACGCAGCACACAGGAGCAATGATTTTGTAAATTACTGCCTAACTTGGGAGGGTTTGGAGAGCCATATGCTGAGTGAACTCAGTCCCCTATGGACAAACACCGTATAAGACCATTATTGTAGAGCGTGTATGAGGATTCAGGAGAGGAAGGGTGGGAGCAGAGGGGTGAGAATGGGCAGGGGCTATGTGTAGGGTGGTGGTGGTTAATCACAGGGTCACACAATTTGATGGGTAGGAGAGTAGGTGAAGGAAATGGGAAAGATCCGATGTGGAAAACAATGTATATTAACTTTGTAAGTAAATCAGTATAAAATAAAAATTTTATTTTAAATAAAAAATATAAATCACTGTATTAATAAAAAAACGAATGTATGACATACTATCGTTTCAATAACCATTGTTTTCAAGCATAGCTATTTTTATGCTTGAGAGGTTCTAAGGCTGTTGACAGAAGAAAAAGTAAAGCACATGACAGTACCAGTCACTCCTATCACACAACCTTAGGGTTTGTCAGGTTCCAGTCATCAAGGTGTTTCCAACTCGTTGGGACAGTAGGGGAGTGAGCGGGAGAAACAGAACAGAACTGCCTGAGGTCTGCCCGGGAAGTAATCATTACAGGAGCCAAATGCCAAGCCTTATGTCCCACTGTGAGCTTGAACTGTCAACTCTTCCGTTAGCAGACAATGGCTTAATCACTGTGCCACCAGGGTTATTTACAGAAGACCTTGTTTGATGTTATCAAGTGGCAGTTTACACAATATGCATTAGAC
The DNA here is from genome assembly GCF_000299155.1 of Elephantulus edwardii. Taxonomy (NCBI): domain Eukaryota; kingdom Metazoa; phylum Chordata; class Mammalia; order Macroscelidea; family Macroscelididae; genus Elephantulus; species Elephantulus edwardii. The sequence continues at coordinate 3,938,345 of NW_006399895.1, forward strand.
ACAAAGAATCACTGTTCTGAAGAGTATTTCCTCATGTGGTGACCACTATTTTTCTTCAACTGATCAAAGCAATGAGATCAAGTTCCAGCCTGCCTCACTTCTAACATGCTAACTCTGCTCTTCTGAAGATTTTCAAACAAGGTTAATCCTGGTTAGTGAGTGATAACATGCAACTATCACCTCACCAAAAAAATCACATACTCTCCAAAGTGAATATACAGCAAGTGTTGCTGAGCATTAAGCAAACGACCCAAACACAACATGTAGACCACACGTATCTCTCTGAAGGTGCCCAGTGGAAGAGTGCATTACTGGGTTGCTAACTCTGGTGACCTAATAATGGTAAGTAAGTACTTCTCTGCCAACTTTAAAGCACATGGTTCTAAATCCCCTGCTGCTCCAAGAGAGAAACCGGCACTATCTTTTCTTGTGCGATTCACAGCCCCTGAAAACTCACTGGAGGGTCAGCTTCCAACTGGATGACAAAGAAAAACCACCACCTAAACATCATCTGTTAAAAGCTACCACATGCTCCCTGGGAGGAAGCTGGGCAGTCTCCTCCCATGAAGATTTACAGCCCCAGCAATCTGAGGGTGGGTCCTTGTCTTTGAGAAACAACAGGAACACAGAAGCAGCTGTTCCAGGAATACAGTGGGTCTTTGGGAAACAGAGAAAAGGATAGAGATTCCTCATGTTGGTATGTTGTTGGTGTCCTCAGGCTCCTTTCAGTAAGTCAGTATGACCCATAACTACCCTGTGCAGAAGAGAAAACACTGCCTGTCCCACACCTTCCTCACAACCGCGCTGTGTGCCTCAATCTACTGGTGCAGCTGCTGTGTCCTGAGCCAGGGGACTCTGCACCTTAAAAAAAGAGACTTCTGGAGAGCTCTGGTGGCCTAGTGGCAAAAAGCTGCAACTGCAAGCTCAGAGGTGCACAGTTCAAATCTACCAGATGCTCTGCTAGAGGAGGAACAATGTCCTCCTGTACCAGTCAGATCTGATTTGACGGTACACACAAAAAATAATGAAATTTAAAAAAAGAACTTTTTTTTTTAAAAAAAGAGACTTCCCAGGCTGACACTTCAATTTCTTTATCTGTAATTTTTTTTTTTTTAGGGGGAACGTTATTTCAAGAGCAGTGCATTTCACAACCAGTTACTTTTAGTTCTTAATTTTCTAAGAATTGAATATTTTTAATATTATTTTTTAACTATCATACAGTCTGTGCTTGAACAGGAAGATACACTGTTATTTCATTAAGCACCATTTTATTCCTAGTTTCAAAGGAGATGCAAGTAATGTATATGGTAACTATTAGTGTTTAGTCTTACAAATTTCTCATAAAGATAGGCAGAAAACAAAAACAACGAGAAAGGCAAGAATCCACACTAGAGTACTAAAAATCTGGTAGATGTAAGGAGGCAGCAAATTTAATATCAGATCAGACCTCACAGACAAAAGAAGTCTAATGAGAAAAAAAGTCAAATCATGTACCTTAAAACGATTTGATTTTTTAAAAAGCAGATGATACAACCTTGCTTGATGAAAGTGAGGAGGACTTGAAACACTTGCTGCAGATCAAACACGACTGCCTTTAATATGCACTGCACCTTAACATCAAGAAAACAAAAATCCTTACCACTAGACCAACAGATGACATCATGACAGATGGAGAAAAGACTGAGACTGTCAATGACTTCATTTTACTTGGGTCCACAATCAATACACTTGGTACCAGCAGTCAGGAAACAAGGAGACATATTGCACTGGGAAAGTCTGGAGGCAGGAACCTCTCCAAATTACTGAGGAGCAATGATGTTAGTTTGAGGACTAGGGTGCGAATGACTCAGGACACTTGCTATGCACGTGAGAGCTGGACAATGAATAAAGATGAGAGAAGAATTGCTGCGTTTTGAGGTGTGGCACTGGAGGAGAGTACTGAATATCCTACGCATCAAAAGAACAAGCAGGTATGTGGTGGAGAAGGTAAAGTCAGAGTGCTCCCTGAAGGCAAGGACAGTGAAGCTTCGTCTCACATACTTTGGGCACATTAGTAGAAGAGGCTATTCTCCGGAAAGGACATCAAGCTTGGAAAGATGGAGGGATGGCAAAGTAGAGGAAGATCCTCACTCAATCAGGTGGACTAATACAGTGACTACAACAATGAGCTCGTGTCAGAGACTGTGAGGTTGGCAGAGGATAAGGTTCAGATCTGTTCAGAGAGTTGCTAGGAGTTGTACTCGACTATGACACTTAACAAGATGATGGTTTTCAGGTGCCACTGAGTAAATGGATTCCTAATGACCCCATGCACCAAAAAAGGAAACTGTGCCCAATTCTCACCATCTCTGTTGTGCTTAATCCCACGGAGTCACTGTGTCAAACTCTCTCAGCAAAGATCTACCTCTTCTTTGCTGACCTCCACTTTTCTAGCCACTAGGTCCTCTTCCCCAAGGACTGGCAAATTTCTCACCTTTTCCTGTCAATGTACTGCTCCAGCTGTTTTTGAATAATTTTCAACCAGATTTTACTTAAGTACTGGGGAGTCTAGAATTTCATGCCTAAAGTTGGTTTTGTGTGTGTGTGTGTTTTTTGGGTTTTTTTTTCCTTAAATCCACTCCTAGAGTCCACTACTTCCTGGGACTCAGTTTAGACATTGGATCATGAGTAAATGAAGATCCAGTTGAACACATATGAGACATACCACACAACAGGTAAGCTCAGTAAGCTCAATTTAATAAAAGGTTAACTCATTTATCTGGAATGCATTTACTCTGGAACAACAACCAAAATTGCTTAATGGGAAGTGTGCCATAGTCAAATTCCAATTCCTTTATAGAGATAAGCTTCATATTAGGCCTATTTTCTGGGACTTGGGGGTAAGAGGAATCCAGGTTAGGAAGATAAAGCTACTTATTATCTTTATCAATACTTCTACTTCCAAAAGTGGGCCTGGAATCATGCAGGGTTAATTAATGTCATCTGTTCTATTTTTAAAAGGATAATAATTTGGCAGGGAGCCATTAATTCTTGAGGTTCCTGTGTACCTTCAGCCTTTTAAGATCACACCAAGTGAAACTGCCAATATTCAACTAATTAATGCACAGTACCTGCAACTCTGTATGGTTCCACCTAACACATCTTCATTCTTACAAGTAATTCTGCTTCAAGATGCTGTTGAAAGGCTCAGGGAAGCCAACTATCCAAACTCACTGACGGGCACCTCTACAGGCTAGACTTGATTTATTGCTAGACTTGATTTATTCTGCTGCTTCTCCTTTTCTACACAAAGGAAAATTGTTAGACTTGAAAAGTCTACCTCTCTGTCAGGCATCTGAAATTTAGCTCGCATTTTCCACAGCAACAAAAGATGGAGAGTCCTAGGCTAGATCTCCTATTTATCTTTAGGGTGTCTGAATACTTAACTTTTGCAACAAAAGTATTTATTTATTTATACACACACACACACACAAGGATACATATATATGTGTATACATATACACACATATAAACAAGAAGAAAAAGTATTGTTCCATCACTAACTAAAAACAATTTAAACATGAAATAATTTTAAGGACTTTGTTATTTGAATAGATAAAAAAATTTTTTTTTTTTTTTGGCTGAGTACAGTGTATTTTATTGATGGTACATGACAAGATGGGCTCGCCAAGCCCCTCTCCTTTCTCAGGGGGATTTGATGGAAACTTGTGTCAGGGGTGTGAGATTCTCAGTGTGGGGGAGGATCAAGTTGGGGCAAGGACTCCCCAGCAGCTGAGGGTCTCATTCTCTCTCTTCTAGTGCTATTGCTGGGGCTGGTGGTCCAAGGGGATCTTATTCTTTGGAGGCCATGTGAACCATCAGGTCGACCACCTGGTTGCTGTAGCCAAATTCATTGTCATACCAGGAAATGAGTTTGACAAAATGGTCGTTCAGGGCAATGCCAGACCCAGCATCAAAGGTGGAAGAGTGGGTGTCACTATTAAAGTCACAGGAGACAACCTGGTCTTCAGTGTATCCCAGAATGCCCTTGAGGGGCCCTTCTGATGCCTGCTTTACTACTTTCTTGATGTCATCATATTTGGCAGCTTTCTCCAGACGGCAGGTCAGGTCCACAACTGACACATTGGGGGTGGGGACACGGAAAGCCATGCCGGTAAGTTTCCCATTCAGTTCAGGGATGACCTTGCCCACGGCCTTGGCAGTGCCAGTAGATGCAGGGATGATGTTCTGGGCAGCTCCACAGCCATCACGCCACAGCTTTCCAGAGGGGCCATCCACAGTCTTCTGGGTGGCAGTGATGGCATGGACTGTGGTCATGAGTCCCTCTACAATGCCGAAGTTGTCATGGATGACCATGGCCAGGGGAGCCAAGCAGTTGGTGGTGCAGGAGGCATTGCTGACAATCTTGAGAGAGTTGTCATACTTTTCATGGTTCACGCCCATCACAAACATGGGGGCATCAGCAGGAGGAGCAGAGATGATTACCCGTTTGGCACCACCCTTCAAGTGAGCCCCAGCCTTCTCCAAGGTTGTGAAGACACCAGTGGACACCCCACTTGATGTTGGCGGGATCTCGCTCCTGGAAGATAGTGATAACTTTCCCATTGATGACTAGCTTCCCATTCTCAGCCTTGACAGTGCCGTTGAACTTGCCATGGGTAGAATCATATTGGAACATATAGACCATGTAGTTGAGGTCAATGAAGGGATCATTAATGGCGACAATATCCACTTTGTTAGAGTGAAAAGCAGCCCTGGTGACCAGGCGCCCAATACGGCCAAATCCGTTTACTCCGACCTTCACCATCGTGTCTCAGGGATGCGGCTGAGGCTGCACGAGAAGAGAGGGCAATCTGGATCGACGAGGAGCAGAGAGCCGAACAGATCTAATTTAAGCTTGATAAATTTCTAGAAAGTTTCTGAAGGGAATTTCTAGATAGTTTCAAAGTGACTGGAGGTATGGGTTCTTTTTTTAACACCTGATTTAACTTTTTTTAAAAATTCATTGTCGCACATTTTCTTCCCTCTCATCCCCTCACCCCTGATTTAACTTTAAATGGTGAAATAAAGCCTTTCCTCTCCCTTGATTCATCTTCTATCATCAACCACAATTGAAGCACAAATATATTCTAAAGCAAAAATCCACATTATATTCACATTTTGTTAAATCTAAACAGTCTGAAGAGAGAAATCTCTTCTACAGAACCTTTCCTGGTCGCTCATTTCTCCTGCTCCCTCTTGTCTTTTAATTTCTGCGCACTTTTTACTGTGTAGGCAGTGTAAGACTTCATCTAAAACAGTTTGCCCCTTCTAACACCCTAACCTCCTGGGGAGATAATCTGCCCTCTGTCTCCTCAGCACCCAGTATTTGGCTTTCACCATACTGTCTTTCAATTAACAGAAACTATAAACCAAAACGGACTTCTGCTTTAGAAGGAAATAGACGGCATTAATCTCAAGCTACACCTAGCTATAACTCAAAATCATTGAAGTCATAAACTTTTTGAATCAGGGACTTTGTACCCCGGCTGAGGCTCATCATTTTTCATGACACCCAACTTTCAGTAATCATTTACCACCATGGCCACCACACACCTGTATGCAAAACCCTCAGATGACAATGATGTAGGTATATCCGCTTTACATGAACACTAAAATAACAGCATCACATCCTCCGAGCAGCCCTCCCAGTCTAAACAAGAGAGCAGGATCTATAAAGGTACACATGGAAATGGGTCATTTTAAACTTGCTTTTCTCACACTTCTTAAATGAAAAGCAGAACAGACGTTCTGGCAGCTCCTAGCAGTAAATGATCATTAAGACTGTTCCAGTGGTGCTGTTCCCACTGTCCTTTATCAACCTTGAACATGATACGAAGGTGATAAAGAATTTTCCAAGATCAGCCTCAAAGGTAGGGAGAGAAGTGGAGGGGAAAGCTTAGCTCTGTTTGAGAACAAGAACTAAAAATGGGCTTCTTTGTTGCTGTTGTTGGGGTGCTGTCACGTTGAATGTGACTCCAGTGACCCCCTGTGCCATCCTGGTCTTTTCTGACACACTTGAGCCCATTGCCACAGTCACTGTGTCAATCCATCTCGTTTGACGATCTTCCTCTACTTCGTCAACCCTCTACTTTTCCAAGCGTGATGTCCCTTTCCAAGGAACCTCTCCTAACCTTCATTAGAGTTGAAGCTTTGTTAATAAAAACAGGCTTAGTTGTAACTATTTAGTTGGAAAGAAGATCACAGTTTTCTGCTTTAAAGAATCAGACATCGATCTAACAACAAATACACTGGCCCAGCCCTATAGTGCAATCCAACAGAACTTCACATAGTGATGGGGATGCTGTGTATTTTGCACTGTCCAATATGGTGCCATGTGGCTGTTGAGCACATGAAACGAGGCTAGCAAGACTGTGGGACTAAATTTCAATTGTATTTTGTTGTAACTCATCTAAATTTAAAACACCAAATGTGGCTAGCTGCTTTCATTCTGAGTATCTCTAGGTTTTCTAAATCCAGGGTTGTTTGCAAAAATCAGGAAAGATTTTTTTTTTTTTTAGCCCACGGGACATTTTTAATTTACTCAAATATGGAATTAAAGGAAGTGCAAAGCAAATCAGAGTACATTTGTCAAAATATAACATGCCGTCTAGATTAATGCTGGATGAGGAAGAATGAGATTTCCCACCGGATGGGAAAAGGTCTAGGCTGTTCTGCAAGTTTAAAAGTAGCCCTTGGACTAAAAATGTTTATGTGCACAAGTTGAATAAGTTAAGATTTTCAGCATCAGAGTAATGACTACTTGCGGCATTTTTACATGAATAGTAACAGAAGTAAAGACTGCAGGATTTATTCAATCACTCAAATCTCTGTAAGGCCTTGTTGCTGATGAGTTAAACTTTCATTCAGCATTGGGGTGTGAGGCTGCGCTGCAATCCTGAAGGCATAGGGTTCGAGGCCGCTCCATGGGAGAAGGGTGGGCAATCTCCTCCCATGCGATTAACTGCCTCTGAAAACCTGCTGGAGGTTCAGCTATGGGTCATTTCCGACTCTAGGGTACACAACAACAGTCTCAATTCCTTACTTCCTCAATTAACCTAGGGAGCTCTGGTGGACTAGCAGTAAGAGTCACGCTGCCAATCCAAAGGCAGGAAGTTTAAGTTTACCAATTGTTTATCCGGAGAAAGCTGGGCAATCTCTTCCAATGTGATTTTGTCCCTAAAAACCCACTGGAGGGTCAGCTATGAGTCAGTTCTGACTTGACAGCGATGAGTATTAAGTAATAGCCAATCAACCTAATACAGTTTTTTGAGATGTCACTAACTTTAGATACAAAACGTATATACTATGTGTTTGGGTGTGCGTTAAGTCAGTCAAAACAAGAAAATAACTGTATGTTTACATATTAACTTGAAGACAAAGCAAAAGTATAGACAGACTCTCTTTGTACCAAAGGAAATGTTCTGATTTGACTAAATGATAATGGCATACTACACTTCAGAGGGTGGGTATTACTTGAAATTTTAGAATCTGAGTATCAAATAACACTGAAGTTTCTGTACCTGGTATAATTTATGCAAGTATGAGTTTCAATGGGATAATTCAAAACTGTTCAACTAGTTCTCCAATTTTATTAGCAATGTGGCGCATTTAACCAAGAATAGTCAGTTCTGCAGGAACAGGATAATGGGCACAATTCAAGGATTTCTTTTGACTCAAACTATTTTTCAGAATACAAAGTCCTCAATATTCATATTACGGCAATGCATTTTCTCTCCGGCCCACTTAGCACCCGCAGAAATTGTTCTTTACGCGGAAGGCCCCCTCACTAAAAAATAAGACTCAGTTCTACTTCTGAAAAACTTACATTCAGAATTTTCATACTGACTTCGGGCAGAAACTTGCAGCCCACATGTTCTGAATTCCTGAAAGATCATGGCAATTTTTGTGAATGTTCTAGTTCTTAAGCTTGCGGGGTTTCAGCAACTCTTCAAACCTTCATTTGAAAAGTTTCAGATCTCTTAATCACCAATTAACAATTTGGGAACATCTATTATAATCTGCTAACCAAATGCCAGAACAGTAAGGCTTATTAAAAAGCAGATCAACTGTTTTGCAGATTTGTTAGGAACTATTCTTGGTGGAACAATCAGCCTAGTTCTTTGTTTCTAATAGGAATGGCAGAAAACATATCTCAGTTTCTTCTTGTTAGGTGCTGTGGAGTATGATCCATAGTGAATTTATGAACAACAGATCTGAATCAAGTCCTCTCCTGTGGCATCCTCTTACTTCCTGGCACACAAAAGCCCACTGTCACAAAAATCTGTGTCAGTCCACCTGGTTGAGGGTCTTCTCCTTCATGCACCCTTTCCAAGCATCATGTCCCTTTCCAAGGAACAGCCCCTCCTAGCAATATTCCTAAAGTTATGTCAGGTGAAGCTTTATCATCTTTGCCTTCAAGGAGAACTCTGGCTGCACTTTCTCCAAGACATATTTCTTTGTTCTTTTGGCAGTCCAGGGGATGTTCAGCATTGTTCTCCAACACCACAGCTCAAAGATTTCTTACAGAACCACAAAGGCAACAGCATTATTTTCTTATGAAACATTTAAGGGATTTTTATTGCATTATTTGATATCCATGGGAGTTCTGGTGGCATCATCTGTAGCAATCTGCACTGCTGTCCTAAGGGCTATGTATCTCCAGAGGTCCTAATCCACCAGCCCCTACAAGGGAGAAAGATGGGCAGTCTCCTGTCACTGCAATTTACAGCCCTTGAAACCTGATAGAGAGATGGAATACAAGTCGGAACTGACTCTAGAGCAATGAATTTGAGTTTCTGAGTTTAGATTCAAGTACAAGCATAACAAACATCGAGACCACGGCTTCTCAATCTCAGCACGCTTGAAATTTTGAGGCAGATGTATTTCTTTGTTATGGTGGACTACTCTCTGTACAGCGTGTCTACCTCGTAGGTGTCAGGAGGACCACTCTCCATATCCCAAATGTGATGATCAGCTCCAGATTATTAGTTTTCTGGCCTGACACAATGGCCCCTGATTGGGAAAGCCTGATGAAGACTGAAACTCAAAGTACTAAACCAAAGACCAGACAGACTTTATTCCTGGCCAGGTACAACATTAAGGAAAACACCCTTTTTTCCTCCTCCCTGGATCGCTTTCCACTCAACTTAGGCTGAAAAGCAGGAGGAGAAGCAGGAGGAGGAGCAACAGGAGGACATACAGTCGTGTGCACATGAAGGCATCTGGCTTGATTTGTACAATTACTCCCTTCAACTCTCCAGTGACTGAGCAAATCTACAGCATCTGCTGCGTGGGGAGAGAAAAAAAACAACACACCGAAACGATATCGCTGCCTGTCTGAAATGAAAGAATGAAGTCGCCTTCATAAAAAATCAAGACAAGGTTTGCTGCCTTTTGCAGTTCTTGGAACACCGGCACAGTCCCAAATCCCACACGTCTGTGAAATATCGAGTCCGCATTCAACTAGAGAAGACACCAAGGTATGAACACAGAGGACGACTTTCAAGAAGGGACGTTCTTCAGGGTAGGAACCAACCCCACACAATCACGGGTTCTCCTAAAAACCCAAGTGCAAGACAAACAAGAGTTCAGTTCATTTCCCACGGCTAAGCGGCCAGCCAGGCGGTCCCTGTGCACGAGCAGGAAGGCACGGTGACAGTAATAAATTTGGGGGTCCCCCTGAGATCCCCCCTTCGCCACCGGCACGGGGAACTCAGGAAGTCTGGGGGCAGCGAGCGAGCGACCCTTGCAACTGAACGCACGCCGGTTCTCTGGATTCTAGAATCGGAAGCTGCAGCCACCGAGTCACGTGGGGCCTGCAACACGCAGCTCGCGGCCCCGCCCCCCCCCCGGGGGTTCTGACCCTAGGGCTGCAAATCGGGGGTCTCCGGTCATCAGATCAACTCTAGAAAGTTGGAAAAGCACTGCTGGGCCACGGCCCTTCGTAACCCAGGACCTTACAGTAAACCTAACACCTGGCTCGCCGACGGGAAGCTTCTTTCCAGGTGTTTCTGGGCCCCCTGCAAAGTGAGAGTTGCTGTTTGTTATTAGAAAGGGGTCAAGTTCAGGGTAACTCCTGATCGAACCCGGACAAGAGAGCCCTGCGACCCCTTCCTTGCTCTAGGCTCGGGGGGCCGAGTCCAGGGGTCCCCCCCATCAGGAGAGAAAGCGGCCAGCCGTGACGCGTGCAGGCCCTGGCGGCGGGCTCTGGGCCGGACGTCCCCGCAGCCAGGCCTCCAGGCAGGGCCCGTGAGTTCTCCAGTCCTCCCCAGGGTCTCAAGAGCAGGTTCCCGCGGGGGGGAAAACAGTGGCCCCGGAGGCGGAGACCCCAGGCCGCGGCGCTCCTCCCCTCCCCCCTTACGGACCTTCTCCAGGGACGCGTCCATGGCGGTGGCGACCGGAGGAGCCCGATGGTGGCCCGGCGCTCCCGGCCGCTACTTCCGCCTCCCGCGCCCAGCCGCGGTTTCCACGCTGGCAGCGCTGACGTCCCCCGCGCCCGCGGCCGGCGGGGCGGACAGGAGGAGGAGCCGCCTGACGGCGCTTCGGGGTGGGAGACCCGCGGCGAGCGGCGGGCGGGGCCTGGGGGGGGCGGGGCCTCGGGGGGGCGGGCCCATCCAGGCCGCCGTACCTGGGCGTCACGCCGGCCGGTTCTCACATTCTCAAGTTATGGGGGAGGACGAGCTCTCTATGTCTTCCAAACGAACCTTTTACCAGACCCGTAACAGTTATCATAATGAAACTAAAATAATTAGCAGTCATAATCTATGAAGTAAAATACTTGAAATGCTAGCAATCCATCTGCGCTTCTGAGCATAGGCTTCCAAGTCCTCCCGTGTCTTCACCCCTCAGGAATGGAACAGGCCATTCACCAGGAGGAGGGCGGGACAAATAAGCATTCTGGCGCATGCGCGGGGTTGGCGGTTTCCTAGGTGACGCGGTGTTTGGGCGTCTCAGGCGTCCCTTGTGACGGCTACTCTTAAGAGGCACCTATTAGAGTGTAAGTATATATGGCAGATCCTACCTCGGAATTCTAGACGGAATTTTAAACAACTGGCCCAGCCTCTTTTATGTCCAGCTACAATTATGACTTGTCAAGTGATGCTTAATAATAATACTAAACCACCAACTACTCTCCCATTTTGTTTTATAGCAGCCCCATGATGGAGCAACGATTTCGATTCTCCTCAATGTTACCCATCATTTGTTATGATTCACACCGTCAAATGCCTTTGCATAGTCAATAAAACAGAGATAGACATTCTTCTGGTATTTTCTGCTTTCAGCCCAAACACATCAGACATCAGTAATGATAGACAGCTGGATGCCACGGCCTCTTGTAAACCCAGCTTGAATTTCTGGCATTTCTATGCCATTGTACTGCTCTAGCCTTACACAGAGCAGTAATTTGAAGAAAGTTTAGTACCTAACTTCAATGACAGGATGGAGAGATTATTATTAACCCTACTTCACAATGCTGATTCAGATCCAAATAACCCTAATTCCAGAATCATTATTCTACAACATTAGTCTCCATAACAGCTCTGCTATTTAATAGTAATGTATTTCTAAGGAATGACAGAGAGCTTTCAGTTGCCTGTTATATTTCTCAGATCCCAATGGGGGAAACTGAAGTGGATAGATTTTATAGGAATGCTCCTTACAAGAAAGGATGGTGAGATTTCGTCTTCTGTACTTTGGACATGTTATATAAGGTGGGGGACATCGTACTTGGTATAGAGTCAGTGAAAAAGAGGAAGATCCTCAATGAAATGGATTGACTTAGTAGTTGCAACAATGGGCTCCAAACAGCTCAACAATTGTGAGGATTCCATGTGGGACCACAGAGTGTTTATTCAGTTACATGTGGGGTCCCACTTGATAGGTTCTAACAACCACCAAAGAAGTTTACAATCAGTAACACTCATAAGCCATTAAAAGGCTACTGATGATGTTAAAACCACAAAATTATTTCCTCTATAACATTTCTTTCCAAATCTGCATAAATGCCTGGGTCATGTATTTTTTTAGTATAAAAATATTTTTAACTAAATTTTATCATAGTTTTAGAACAAGGTTCAGACCTTTTGTTCATCGAGTCCTGATGAGTCTTGCAAATTTTATTAAGTTGCTAGGCTATGTTAATGAAAGTATTCATTACTAAAGGAATTCCCGAGTATTGGTTTAGAATGAGACAGTTTTGATTTTTTAAAAAACAATTTATTTAAAAGTATTATATTTTAGGGCATTATTTTTATCGTAGGAGTATGCAATGAGGGTTG
>NW_006399895.1:3951955-3953109 GCF_000299155.1 Elephantulus edwardii
TTAGGGCTGTTGTACATAGGGTCACTATGAGTCGCAGGCAACTCGACGGCACATAACAACAACAACAACATACCGTCAAATTGGATCTGACTAGTACAGGAAGAGATTGCCCCTCCTTCTCCAGCAGAGCATCTGGTAGATTTGAACCATGCACCTCTGGGATTTCAGGGCAGCTTCTTGCCACTAGGCCACCAGCTTTGATTTTTTTTTAAGAGCCCTTCAAACAGAGGGATGATTGCTTTTTGTCTTTCAGAAACCTAAAACTGAATATGTTTCTGTTTGAACAAAACAAGTCATTTTCCCCCTCAAAATGTCAAGAATATTTTCCAACATTTAGAAAACAGAAACAATAGTTAAGAGAACATTCATGTGCCTACTATCTAGATTCTACACTTAGCATTTCTGTATATTTGCTTTTATGGTTCCTGGATGGCATAAACTAATGAGCCAAAAGGTTGACAGTTCAAGCCTACCCAGATGCAAAGGCCTGTCTATCTAGTCACTTTGGATGACCACAATTTTGAAAACTATATGAAATACACAGTTCTACCCTCAAACAGTGGACTTGGTTTGAGTCCCAGTTGACTCTACAGCTCGGAACAACCACATATTTCCTTTATAACTTATGTATCCATCTTCCAGGTAGTCTTACATCTTGATGTATTTTGACGTTGTAGACAGTGGTATATCTTTTTAAAAAAAATAATTTTAATGTAAGTTTACGGAGACTTAGGGTTTCCATTCATTCATTGTTGCACTTTTCTCCCTGCCCACCCCCTCCCCTGCAATTTGCTCTTCTCTTTGAAAAGTAAAAGAAAAATTCCTTCATTGTTTTACAATCCCTCCCCTCAAGTCCACTCCACTGTGTAGCCTTCATTCTGGACTCCTGTCATGACAATAATACCTATCATATATCCCTTTTAAACCATTCTCTCTCACAACTGTTTCAATGCAGTATACATTAGTTATCCCCTCTTTCTCAGTCTTCCCTCAACCCTGATGTCAGTCCCATTTTACAACAGTGGCACTATGCAGTATTTGTCCTTTTGTGACTGAGATATTTCACCCAGCATAATATCCTCCAGGGTCACCCATTTTGTATAATATTTCATAAGTTCCTTGTTTTTATTTTTTTAAATTTTTTTCTTTTTTAT
>NW_006399895.1:3954258-3969802 GCF_000299155.1 Elephantulus edwardii
CTAGACTGACATAATTGATCTTCAGTATTCTGGAGAGGTCCCTGAGAACAAACTTTCCCAATGCAATTTGTCTTTTAATGTCCTAAAGAGTGTTGTCTGTAGAGCCAAAAAAACTTAAGCTGTTAACAAGCTCAATCTCTTCACCATCTATCATGATGCTGCCAATTGGCCCAGTGGTGAGAATATTTATTTTCTTGATGTTGAGCTTCAATCCATATTTAAGGCTAAAGTCCTTGACCAGCAAGTGCTTCAGGTCTTCCTCAGCAAGCAAGTGATATTATTAATCATATTGTTTGATAATTTCCACACTCCATTGGATCACCTTTTTTTAGAATGGGAACAACTGTGGATCTCTTCCAGTCAGTTAGCCAGGTGCTTGTCCTCCAGATTTCTTGACAAAACTGGTGAGCACATCCAGGGCAGCATCTCCTTGCTAAAATATGTTGGTTGGTAGGCCATCAATAGTTGGGGCCATGTTTTTTGCCAATTTATTGAGAGCAGCTTGAACTTCCTCTTTTATCACCATTGGCTCTTGATCATATTGGTTTCAAGAAATACTTCTGTGTCAGCCAATTCTTTCTCTTATAATGCCTCTGTGTACTCATTCTGTCATCTTTTTCTGTTTCCTGGGTCATTCCACATTCTGCCCACAGCATCCACCAGAGCTCTCTATCAATGTTAATAGTAACATGAAAAGATGATTGTTGTCCACTAAAAAATGTTCAGTTGGAACATATCAGGCATCATGAATTTATAATAGCTTTTCTTTTTATAAATGTACAATTTATATTTTTATGTTTTCTGTAAAAGATCCATGTATTTAAGGAGAAAGAGAAAAAAATTGTGGTGTTGGTGAAGAATATTGATGGCACTGCCCAAAGAACGAACAAATCTATCTTGGATGAAGTGCAATCAGGATTCTCCATGGAGTCAAGGATTGTGAGACTTCAGCTCACACACTTTGGGCCTGTTGTCAGGTGGCACCAGTTCCTTGGAAAAAGATTTTACTCTGAATGAACTGAGACAGTAACTCCAGCAGTGGATGTGATCATGGTAGAGATAGTGAGGACGGCACAGTAGGAAAAGGTTTGGTCTGTTGTTCATAGGGTTTCTATGTGTTGTTATTGACGCAAGGGAACCTATCCACAGCAACAACGTGGACGGAATATATGCACATATGTGGTGAACCTTGGTTGTACACTGTTAATGGACTGTGGATGGTTTGATCTTTGCAACTAATCCTCAGGAGAAAAAGCAGTTTGCTTCTATAAAAATGTATAGTCTTAGAAACACTATGGGGCAGTTCTGCTTTGTCCTATAGTCATTATGGGTCAGAATCAAGTCAGAGACAGTGGTATTGGATGGATGGATAGATAGAGATAGATGATAGATAGATAGATAGATAGATAGATAGATAGATAGATAGATAGATAGATAGACAGACAGACACAGATATTTTCCAAAAGAATGGAAAATAGATAGGTAGGTGGGTAGGTAGGTAGGTAGATAATAGATATTTTCCAAAAGAATGGAAACAGCAGTTATATCTCTACTAAAATGATCTTTTCTAATTAGAATTTTTTTTTAAAAAAAAAAGAGTGCAGCTGCATTGTGGTCACTGTACTTAATGTTGTAAATCAAAATGTGTATGAAAATTGAAAATTAGTTCTATCAAAAACCAATTTGTTTTGTACACTTTCACTCAAATCACAATAAAAAATGAAAACATAAACTTTTCTTCATTCAGCTTTTGTATTCCGTACATGGTTTGGAATCAGGGAGCCAGGGGGAGCGTTCAGTAGTGCTTGTATACCAGTTACTGATTTCCTGCCTCCCAGTTCCAACTGCATCATCATGGTCTGGCTCTGTGAAAACAGGTCTGAGCCCAGGTGAGGTTTCGTCAGTGGAGGGCACCAGAGAGACGTGGCAAGAGGAAACATGCGGCTTCCTGTTCTCCGGACCAGCAACATCTCCAGTGCTAATAACATGCACCACAAAACGCCCAGTAGCTTTGCCTGGTGCGCATTCCTGTTGTGGCTTTAAAGCAGAGTACTGTCTCCATGGAGACACTTGTGACCAGTTCTTCCTGTGAACGGACTTCCTGCAGGTACTACTGGCACAGTGTTTCCTCTGCCACCCAACGAGCCAGGGCTTTGTCCCAGGACAATAAAAAGTGAGCTCAGAGTCAACCTTCTAAATCCAATTCCCCCTTCTTACCTTGTGCCCACCGCCTTTCCTCTTCATGCACATTCAGAAAGCGAGTGAGCAAGAGTGATGCCAAGGACTTTAACCAGGTTAATTTCTGCTTCATAATTGCAAACCCACCTATATAAAACCATTCAAATAAAAAGTTTTCTCCAGAGAAAACACATGGGGAATGTACACAAAGTATAGTTATTTGATGGATTGGATTGCACAAGTCCACTGTCAGGGACCTCTCCCAATTACTTAAGAGCAATGATGTCACCTTGAAGACTAAGGTGCACCATGGTATTTAAAAAATATATATTCTTTTTAAAAAAATACATTCTTTTTTGTATGTGTACCATCAAATCAGATCTGACTGGTACAGGATGCTCCTTTTCCAGCAGAGCATCTGGTGGATTTGAACTGCATACCTCCAGGATTGCAGTGAAGCTTCTTGCCCCTAGGCCACCAGAGCCCCCTTACCATGGTCTTTTCAATCACCTGCTATGCATCAGAGAGCTGGAGAGTGAATAAGGAGGACAGAAAAAGGATGGATGCCTTTGAGCTGTGCTGCTGGAGAAGAATACTCAGTATCCCATGGACTGCCAAGAACAAATAGATATGTCTTAAGAAAAGTGCACCCAGAGTGCTCCTTGAAGGCAAAGATGGCAAAGCTCCATCTCATATATCCTTTGGGCATGTTGCTAGAAGATGCTATTCCTTGGAAATGGGTATCATGTTTGGGAAGGTGGAGGGTCACCTAAAGAGAGGAAGACCCCCAATGAGAAGGGCTGACAGTGACTGCAGCAGTGGGCTCAGGTACAAGGGGGATGCACAGAAGAGGAAAGAGCTCAAGTCTGTTGTTCACAGGGCCACTGTGAGTCAACTCAGTTTGATGGTGCCTAACAACGACAAACTTGTATCAACTTGCAGGTATGTGCTGAGGAAAACCCAACTTCAAAGCAATGCAACTTCAATCCTCCTCTCCTTTACAATCAGATCGTTGGTAGAAGTCCTGGTGCCACCATTAGGAAGAAAGAGTTTAGGTCTAGAAGGGACTAAGTAGGTTAGGAAATCATGAAGAAAGGAGGATAATAACAATTTCTAACTAATCTTTATTTAAACGCACTTGGAGTAACAAGAAGGAAGATTTCCATTTCCTCTCTGTGCCCTCAGCATGGCAGTAACTGATATCTCAGAGGTACATTTTGAAGGAGCACCATTTGTGACAGACTCAAATTGAGTCTAAGAGACTCTAAGAGAAGGTGCAGCCAGAGTGCACCCTGGATGCAAGGATGGTGAATTGCATCTCACATATTCTGGGCATGTTGTTAGGAGAGACTCTTCCTTGCAAAGAGACATCACACTTGGAACAGTGGAGGATCAACAAAAAGGAGGAAGACCCAGTGGGTTGACCCAGTGATGGTAGCAATAAGTTCAAGTGTGTCAGAGCGATGATGAGGATGGCACAGGACAGGACAGGGTTCAGATCTACTGTCCATAGCGTCACCAGGAGCCAAATTGGACTTGACAGTGCCCAACAACAATCCTTCCAGAAGCAGACTGCCACATCCTCTGTGGAACCACTGGTGGGTTAGAACGACTGACCTCAGTTATCTGTTGGTTTCTTTAAACATAGGACCCACCCCCAGGGCTCCTTTGAAGGAGAACAAGGAACTTTGATGAGGAATGTGGGGGAGGGATTCGTTGACGATGGTCTAATCTGCTCATTAGAAGACAGGCCTGTTGTTCCTGAAGTCTTT
This sequence comes from Elephantulus edwardii, assembly GCF_000299155.1. Classification (NCBI taxonomy): domain Eukaryota; kingdom Metazoa; phylum Chordata; class Mammalia; order Macroscelidea; family Macroscelididae; genus Elephantulus; species Elephantulus edwardii. Next base: position 3,958,209 of record NW_006399895.1, read on the forward strand.
GAGACACAGCAGCCCTTTGTTGGGTAGTGGAAATTTCAGCAAGAGTAAGAGAAGTCTGAAAGAAGACTTTAGACACAGCTGCCCACTTGGTGGGTCGTCACAAACCCAAACGCCATTTACATAAGATAAAATAAACACTGTGTATACTGAACTTCCTTGTCGCCCTCTTAATGCATGTTTAGTGTGAAGCTTGGCTGCCAGTTGAAGCGCGGTTCCCACAGCACTACTGAGTGCTTGCTGCAAGACTTCCCAGCCCAAACCACTCTTTTTCTACGGAAGGCAGCATTTCTGTTCTGCAGGCATCTCCCTCTGTTCCGGGTCATTAGTGCCACCTGCCCATGTTGCCTCGTTATTCCTGGGGGGGGACTCCAAATCACAGCTTCCAGGGGTGATCAAGCAGAAGCTTAATGAGTCAATTCATCTTAAAGCAGGTCTTGTTTGAAGGCCATGCAAATGCTTTTACATCAGCTAGAGTATTTGATGGGCTTTAGCGACTGAATTTTGTGTTGCTTGTGAGAAGAGAGATGTACACAGTAATGCTTGCAAAATTGTCTAAGCCTTTGAAATATTTCCCATTCCTTAAACTCCCAGCTTGCGGCTCAGTAGCTAAGTGCTCAACAGCTAACCACAGTCAAACCCACCTCTGTGGAGGGAAATACATGGCAGTTGGTTCCCATAAAGATTTACAGCCTTTCAAATAAAAAAAATAACAACCAAATACGAGTGAGAGCAATAGCAGACTTGACCATGTTGGAGATGGAGAGGATAGAGCGAGATAAGGCAGGGTTTAGATGTGATATTCGTAGGGTCGCTATGAGTCAGAGTTGACATGATGGGATCTAACAATGGGATTGCGCAGTCAGAATCAACTTAGTAGCGGCAGGTGTTTGTTTTTGGAGGCTCTACATTTTACAGACCGTTAATGAACCAAGCCACTCACTGGGCTTTTCTGAGGGGTTCAAGGACCTAATGGACTAGAGAGCCCAAGACTGGATCCACAATCCACAGCCACGGTAACAGCAATCAAGAGATGAAAAGATGTGTTGCGTTGGGAAAAACTTGCTCTCAAGGACCCCTTTTATTTACTTTCAATGACTTTTTAAAAATTGTGATTTTTAACATAAGTTTACAGCAAAGCTGAATTTTCGTTCATTCACTGTTGCATATTTTCCTCCTTTCTCCATTCCTCCTCTGACAGTTCACCTTAAAAAAAAAATTCATTCATTGTTGCTAAATTTCCTCCCTCCCCTCCCACTCCCCTACTTCACTTTGCTATGCACCTCTTACTCTGGACTGTTGTCATATGAATAATACCTAATCGTATATTCTTTATAAACAGTTCTTTCCTTCATCTATTCCAATCTCCTCTTTTCCTAGTTTCCCCTCAATCCCCCATGTTAGTCCTCCTATTAATGGTGGTCCTTTTGTGACTGAGATATTTCACTTGGCATAATGTCCTCCAGAGTCACCCATGTTGTGTAATGTTTTACAAGTTCCTCATTTTTCAGAGCTGCATAGTACTCCAGTGTGTGACTATACCAGTTTTTCTATCCATTCATTTGTTGATGGGCAAAGGACCTCTTTTAAAGCTAAGGAGCAAGAACATCAAATCTTGTCTTGGCAGAAGAGCAGCCAGAAGGGCACCTTAGAGGCAAGAGTGGTGAAGCTGTGTCACACGTACTTCAGGCACGTTGTCAACAGGGATCAGTCATTGGAAAAAAGACAACATGCTGGGAAAGACAGAGGTCAGAGAAGGAAAAGACCCTCAATGAGAGAGATTGGCACAGTAACTGGAACAATGGGCTTAAGCACAGCAGAGATTGTGTAGATGCAGTAGGTCTGGCAGAATTCGATTCTGTTGTACATGAGTTAGGGGTGGCTGTGAATTAGGAAGCTCTGGTGGCCGAGTGGCAAGAAGCTGCACTGCAATGCTGAAGGCACACAGTTTGTGGCTGCTCCCTGGGAGAAAGATGGGCAATCTCCTCCCCTGCTGTTAACTGCCTCTGAAAACTCGCTGGAGGTCCAGCTATGGTTGGTTCTGACCAACAACAACAACATGAGTTAAGGCCAACTTGTTGGTACTTAATAACAGGTAAAGAAGAAGGGCACAGTGGCCAAGAGTTTGACTACTAAATAGAAGGTAGGTAGTTTGAACTTACTCATGTTTCTGTGGGGAAAAAAACTCTGGTGACTTGCTCCTATAAAGTTCATTAGCCTAGAACCTTATGGGGCCGTTCTTGTCTGTCCTGTAGGGCCTCTGCATGAGTTGAATTGACTTGATGGCACACAGCAATATCTACAAGTATCATACTCTCTCTCTCTCTCTCTCTCTCTCACACACACACACACACACACTCTGTAGATCCTCAATAAATATTAACTTCATTCCTCTTCTACTGAAATATTCAAGGTCATGGAGTAGATTCTGGCTTATAGTGGCCCTCCGTTGGGTTTCCATGGGTGGCTTGTCAACAACAACCCCGAGGCAGGAGAAAGCTGAGCATTGTCCTCTGTAAAGATATACAGCCTCAGAAACCCGCTAAAGGGTCACCAGGAGCCAGAATTGATTGGAGGACAGTTTTTGTTTAGTTTCGTTTACATCTTTACCTGAAGACACCTTTCCCCACCCCAGCAGCAGGTGCATTAGAACCGCTGACCTTTCTGTTTGCAGCTAAACACATCACTTACTACACCACCAGGGCTCTTTCGTCCTCTTAAGGTTGACAGACTGAGAAAAAGAAACAGGATACAAGATGCTCAGATAACTTGGAATTTCAGATGAACAGAGAATGGCTTTTTTGGTTAAAATATGTTTAAAATATAGCACAGGGCATGATTCTACCAAAAAATCACCAATGCATCTCTGAAATGCAAAGTCAACTGTGTATACTACCTGGAATTCCCATTTTCAGCCATCCTATTTCCCTGCTCCCATATTCCCTTTTGAAGAGTTCAGTGTTCTTCCATCTCTTTTTCTCAAACAAGTTTGGCTAAGATAATTAGCTAGAAATTAATTGCTGTTGCTGTTTTTATGTGACCCAGAGTCAGAATCAACTCAATCGCTGACCCTCCAGCAGATTTTCAGAGGCTGTAAAACACATATGAGGAGAATGTCCATCTTTCTCTCTTGGAGCAGCTGGTGGGTTTGAACCACCTGCCTTCAGGTTGGGAGCCAAACACCTTGCCTACTAGGCCACCAGACATGCCTGGAAATTTTTCTGGAAATGCTTTTTGTTCTTCCCAGTGCCAAAATAATCTACAATTTATTATTATTAAATAAGCAAGAATTAGGCGTGCACACGCGCGCGTGCGCACACACACACACACATGCACACACACAGAACATAGGGAGCTCTGGTGGCTTAGTGATAAGGAATTGTGCTGCCAACCCAAAGGTGCACAGTTTGAATCCACCAGCCACTCCATGAGAGGATGGACAATTTTTTTCTGTTTGATTTGTTGCCTCCAAAAAGGTGCTAGAGGGTCAGTCATAAGTTGGCTATGACTTAATAGTACATAACAACAATATATATACACATACATATATGGAAACACATATATATAATAAATGGTGCTCTGATGGCCTAGTGATAGGAAATGGTGCTACAATCCCAAAGGGATATAGATCGAATTCACCAGCTGCTCCATAGGAGAAGAATGACCAACCTCCACCTACATGATGTACTGTGTTTGAAAACTGCTGGAGGGTCAGTTATGGGTCAGTTCCTACTTGACGCTACACAGCAACATAAACATGTATTTCTCTACACCCTCCAGTCAGAAGTGACTCATAGTTGGCCCTCCAGTAGGTTTTCTGGGGCAGTAAATTACATGAGAGGAGACTGTCCATCTTTTTCTCTTGGAGCAGATAGTGGATTCAAACTACCTGCCTTTCGGTTAGCAGTACAGCTCCTTACATTAAGTCACCAGAGTTCCCTATATAGACATAGATACAGGTGCTCTGGTGGCCTAGTGGGTAAGAAGCAGTGCTGCCAACTCTAAGGCACATGGTTTGAATCCACCAGCTACTTTGCAGGAGAAAGATGGACAGTCTCCTCTGATGTGATTTACTGCTTCTGAAAACTGGCTGGGGGTTTTGATTAGGCAGCACATTACAACCACCACTACCTATCTCTCTATTATATATAGGCATATACATAATTGTGTAGACAGGTTGTATATGTATGCATGTGGTCTGTCCATTTGCTGTACAGAGGTAACTCATGTTTGCTGTGATGCTAAACACTGTGACACTGATGTGTCAAATGCAATAACGGTTACCCATGGTGGACAGTGTTTGGTGGAGCTCCCAGATTAAAACAAGCTTGGAAGCAGGAGTGGCATCCACTTCCTAAACAACATGCCTCTGGAAACTCTATGAACTTTGATTTGATAAATGTCGATAGCTGTAGAGGTGCTTCAGGACTTTTGTTCACAGAGTTGTTATGAGTCATGCTCGACTTGAAGGCAATCAACAACAATGTGTGTGTGTGTGTATTTTAAATTCAAATTTTATAAATTTACATAGCTCACAGACCAGTGCCTGACACTTATTGGTGCCTAATTGAATTTATTTATTTTATTTATCAATTGAATGAATAAATAAATAAGCAAATGGCTGATAAACAGATTGTCTTCATCTGTAAGTGCTGAGAAACAGGTAGTCTGAACTCAGTTAACATGATCAGTTGCTGTTAGACTGGCTGTCAGGTATGCAGAGAAAGAGAACAAGATAAAAAGGGGGGCTGTAGATGCAATAGTGGCCTCCCAAACATGTGTGTATTCTAACCCCTGGTACCTGTGCATGTTACTTTACATGGCAAGCGGAATTAATGTTTAAATGAAGGAGCATGCAATGGGGAGATTATCTGGGTGGGCCTAATGTCTTCAATCACAGAGGTCTTTAGAAGAGGGAGACAGGAAAGTCAGAGTCAGAAAAAAAACAGTTATTACAATAGAAACAGATCACAAAATACTAGGCTGCCAGCTTTGAAGAGGGACCTGTGAGTCATTGACAGGCCAGAAGAGGCAAGGGAAGTGAATTCCCCCTAAGAGCCTTCATTAAGAACTCAGTCCTGTAGGCCCATTTCAGAGTTCTGCTCTCTAGAACTATGAAAGGGTACATTTGCATTGTTTTAAGCCACCAAGTTTATGGTAATTTGTTATGATAGCAACAGGACACTAACACGAGAGGGTATACCTGGGGTAAATGGGGTCGGTTTACTCAATAAGCAAGGTCTTGTTAGGTGCAATCAGGTTGATACATAGCAACCCTATGAGCAATGGATCTGACCCTTGCCCTCTGCCATCCTCATCATCTCTGCCATACTTGAGCCCATTGTTACAGTCACTGTGTCAATCCATCCCACTGAGGATCTTTCTCTCTTTGTCCTTTTCCAAAGACTGGCTCCTTCTAACACAAAGTATGTAAGACAAAGTTTCACCATCTTTACCTTTAAGAAGCACCCTAGTTGCACTTCTCGAGAACATACCTGTTTGTTCTTTTGGCAGTCCATGGCATACTCAATACTTTTCTCCAACACAACAACTCAAAAGTTGTTGATTCTTTTTCTTCCATCCTTACTGAACCCTCAGCAAGTGATTGAAAAGACCGTGGTCCAAGTCAGGTACACCTTAGTCTTCAAACTGACCTCATTGCTCCCTAGTATTTTGGAGAAGTCCCTGATGGCACAGACCAACTGAGCCTTCTCATCATCCTGCAATGCACAATTTCACCTGTTCAACACCACATCAGAGTTGGGGTGAAACCCAGGTGAAAGTGCATAACATAAGCCTGCACATACTGGTAAATCTACTTTTGCATGTAAGTAAAGGAAGGCATCCTGGTGACTCAATGAGTAATAACCAAGGCTTAAACCTTAATGATGAAATGTTGGTGGTTTGAAACCACCCACTGCTCTGGGCAAGAAAGATGGCCAGTCATCTCCTGTAAAGATTTAGAGTCCTGGAAACCCAGTGGATGGTCACTCTGAGTCAGAACCACTGGTCTGGTGGTGGGATGTGTTTAGTTGGCTAAAATAAGCAAAGAATGGGATATTTGGGTGAATTGGGAGCCTGCCTATGGGGAAGAAATTAAACAGATTTACTTGAGACCAGTAGCAAGGCTAAAGAAAGGAAAGGGATAGAACACAGCAACTGGGGCAGACAGAGCCAAAGAACAGAGAAACAGGCTAATTCTTCAAAATGAAGGAGAATGAGGTTGACAGATTGAGACAGCCTACAAAATAACTAGCGAGTGTCCCAGACTGGAGAATAGGGACGTACAACCCAATGCACTGCAATGTGATCTGGGATAATTATTGCATCAACGCTCATTTCCTGGTTTTGACCGTTGTACTAAGGTTATGCAAGATATTTGGGGAAGCTAGAGTAAAGGGAAGCTTGGAAGGAGGAGTGGCATCCACTTCCGTAATAGCTTGCCTCCAGAAACCCTATGAACCTGGAGAGAGGATGAAAGGCACCCAAACGTCTAGGACTCTCCTTCATAGGGTCACTATGAGTCGCCTGCAACTCGAAGGCACTTAACAACAATAACATCAACATAGAGAGATCAGCTGGCCCAGTGGACAGAAAGCAATGCTACCAAGCCGAAGATGGGTGACTTTTAATCCGGGCCCTTGGGCCAGTCTTTCATTGTTTTTGTTCAGACATTCCTCTAGGTCGTATAGCACTGGTGTATAAGTTGCAGTACCACAGTCACTTTTGGTTGCTGTGAGGCCAAACATTGTGACACTGATGTCTCAAATGCGTTAATGGCTGGTTACCCAATGCAGACAGAGAGTGGGGTGGAGCTTCCCGATTAAAACAAGCTTGGAAGCAGGAGTGGCATCCACTTCCATAATAGCTTGCCTCCGGTAACCCTATAAACCTGGAGAGAGGATGAGAGACACTCAAGCATCGAGGACTCTCCTTCATAGGGTCGCTATGAGTCGCCTGCGACTCCACAGCACTTAACAACAACAGAATAAAGGAAGCGCTGGCGGTGTAGTGTGCAGAGTGTTGCACTGCTAACCTAAAGGTGATCAGTTCGAATCCACCAGGGGAGCTGAGGGAGAAGGGGTGGGCAATCTCCCCACATGCTCCAAAACTGGCTATGTGGCTCCAACTCAATAGCAATGTAAGTTTTTTTGAGTGAAGGATTTAAAGGAGCTGTACAGACTTTTTTGCAGCTTGTCTGGAATGAAAAGGTAAAAATGAAAGAAATGGAAATTAAATAATGTAAATAGAGGAGTTGTTTCGTACCATCGAGCTGGAATATAGCTGACCCTCCAAGCAGGTTTTCAGAGGCTGTAGATCGAGCTGGAGTTGATTACAGAGAAGCTGATGGATCCAAACAGCACATCTTGACATTGGCAGCACGATTCCTTACCTCTCAGCCACCAGAGCTCTCTAGAGAGACACTGAAAATGAAGCTGGATGTGATGTCAAAGAGGAAAGCCAAAAGGCAGGTAAAACCCCCAAATAACATTGAATTTTATGTAATTGTATAGCAATGGCCACGCACACCTCCCTCCTTGCTTTTGGCACAGTGCCTGGGAGACAGTATCACTGAGGTCCAATCTCAGGAGAGGAGAAAGCAGGAGGCATATTGAATCTCCCTCAATTTTCATGTTGTTGTGTACTGTTAGGACGGAACTGCATAGCTGACTCTCCAGCAGGTTTTTGGAGGCAGTAAATTGCAGAAGGCTGAGCTGGTGGATTTAAACTGCATACCTTTGCTTTGGTAGCAAGATACCTTACTATTAAACCATGAGTGTTCTTTTTTCCCCCTCATATTTTTATTGGTTTGCACAAAATCATCAATACACATTGTGTTTCATGCATGCACATTGTGTTTTATACAATCCTTCATTTACATAGTGCTTTGTTCATATACATTGCACTTTATACACTAATTCATATACATAGTATTTTACGTAATTACTATTGATACGACTATCATGACCCCTGTTTCCCCTACTGTTCCTACTGAATCTTTCCTGTTCCTTCATCGCTCTTTAACCTAATGAATTTCCACCCTTCCCCACTTTCCACTCAGCAGTGCTCTTTTCACGTAAGACCGTCAATTTTCACTTTTGGGGCTACCCTCAAATGAAAGTTACACAATCCATTGTAGTATGTGTGTGGAAAGGGAAATTCTTCCAATGAAAGTTAAAATACACCATCATTTTGCTAACCCTTTATTCCCCTCCCCCCTTTAAAAGAAAACAAAACCAAAAGCTAGGGAGCTCTTTCTGGTGGCCTAGTGATAAGAAGCTGTGCTGCATTCCCAAAGCCAAGCAGGTCGAATCCACTAGCTGCTCCTCGGGATTGGATGAGGATTCTCCTCTCGCAATTAAATTGCTTTATGGGTCGGTTCCGACTCCACAGTACACAACAACAATGTGCATTCCAGAAAAGCACTATTTAAAATTGTACAATTAGTGGTTCTTAGTATAGCCAGGTGGTGCAACCATCATTCAAATTGTAGCGCATTTTCCTGACGCCAAAAGAGAACTGGCCCTCGTTAGCAATCGGGCTCGTCGCCTCTCCCCCAGCCCCTGGCAACCACTGACCTACCCTTTGTCTCTGCACGCTTGCCTAGGCTGGAACTTTCCTGTAAATGGAGTCAAGAAACCCAGGTGGACCGGCCACCTAGGAAGAGCTCCACCGCCACGATGGGCAGGGACGCGCGGATTGGATGGTGTAGCCGGGCGCCTCAATTGCTCGCGGGCTCCGGCAGGAGCAGGTGGAGGTGGTCCCGGCGACGGCGGAGGCGGAGCCGCGGAGGGCGAGGGGCGGCCGGAGGGCGTGCACGGGGGAAGGCGCCGCCGGATCCGCCGCACGGCCGCGCTCGCGGGCGCTCAGTGCTCGCGGGCATGGCGGGCTGGTGGCGGGCGCTGCGGCGGGCTGCCCGGCGCCACCCGTGGCCCACCAACGTGCTGCTCTACGCCGCGCTCTTCTCGGCCGGCGATGCGCTGCAGCAGCGACTGAAGGACGGCCCGGCCGACTGGCGCCAGACGCGGCGCGTGGCCACGGTGGTCGTGACCTTCCACGCTAACTTCAACTACGTGTGGCTGCGCCTGCTGGAGCGCGCGCTGCCGGGCCGCGCGCCGCGCGCCGTGCTGGCCAAGGTGCTGTGCGACCAGGTGCTCGGAGGGCCCATCTACGTCTCCACCTTTTATACCGGTGAGCAGCCCGAGTCAGGGGACCAAGGCCGGGAGGGGAACCGGCGAAGGGGCTGGGGGCGCACGCAGGAGCCAGAATGCACGAGATGGAGGATTTGTGGTTCGGCGCTGTCCGTGTTGAATGCTGGGACTCGAGCTCAAGTCTGTTGTAATGTTCTGTCGATTTGGAACCGACCCAGAGCCGACCCACCCGTGAATTTTCAGAGGCAAATAGCACAGAAAGAGATTGCCCATCCTTCTCCCGCGGAGCTGGTGGTGGATTTGAACCGCTGTCTTCGCGATTGCAGCGTAGCTTCTTAGCACGAGACAACTGGAGTTCGGGGCTGGGGAACCCTGTATCCGCGTTCTGCAGGGTCTAGGGACTTGCCAGTTTCTCTTCAAGGCGCTGATTCCCTGGTGACCAAATTTCCCATATCAGAACCCAGCAAATATGTGAGGAGACCTAGAACTGTTGTCATAGAGAACTCGAGCGAAATCCTTCCTTACAAAATTCACATGGGATGCCATGACCTGGTTTTGGAAATCATTCCTAGAAAATTCCCAAAGAAAATTCGTGAGGGAGTGGAATCTCAGTGATTTCTATGTCTTTATGTGCTGTCTACTGTAAACCAACTCATAGCTGACCCTCCCAGGTTTTCAGAGGCTAGAAATTGCGTGAGAGAAGTTTGCCCATCTTTCTCCCACTAGATTCGAACCAACCCAAGAGCAACTCTTTATCCATTAGGCCGATCTCATTGGTCTTCCGCTAGTGAGATGAGATTGCCAGTCTTTCCACCGCTGAACTGCTTCTGATTAGAACACTGTCAACTCCCCAAATCTCCTTTGAAACTACATGCCCAAAAAGCCCATCCTACCGTGGGTGCGACTTCCGATTTTTATAGTGACTCTCCATCAGTTTTTCTCATGTGGTCTGTCTTTCCGGAAGGAGACTAGCCAGGGAGCAGCTGGTGGATTCCAACCACTGACCTCTGAGTGTAGCTCTTAATGTGTTAGGCCACTGGGCTAGTTAAACTGAGTTGTTGTTAGGTGCCATTGGGCCGATTGTTAACTCATGGTAATCCTATAACAACTGACCTGGGCCTGACCCTATCCCATGCCATCCTCAGGGATGGGCAAATCATAGTCTTGAAGAAACCTACCCTTCCACAGGCATCTTAACGCTAGGTGCTAAGTTTGGTTCCTTTCCCCACAAACTTTCCCTGACTTTGAACTTGGTTTTGACAGGCCCTCTCAAGAACCTGTTCGCCTCTTGCATTCTCTGCCAACTGTGTACTTAGTTGCCTACGCCAACTGGAGCCACCTGGTTTGTCAGAAAGTCTGTGGCTTTGGCACCAGATTTGTACCCGTCCTTCTTAAGCCTTGGGTCCTGGGAAGGGGTTTCGGGCACTTGGGGCTGGGCTTATAGCATGAACTTCCTGGTCCACTAGTTACTGTCATTCATGATGGTGGTGGTGGTAGTTGCTCATATAGCAAAGCAGAAAAAGGCGGCTCTTTTTTTCTGGCCAATCATATCCATGCATCTTCTCCTCCTCCTTTTTTGTCTTTTTTCTTTTCATGTTATGATGGTTGTTAAGTGCTATTGATTCCAATTTGTAGTGACCTCATGTACTTGCTGTGCATCTGAGAGCTGGACAGTGAATAAGGATGACAGAAGAATTGGTGCCTTTGAGCTCTGGTGTTGAAGAAGAGTGCTGAATATCCCAACTGCCAAGAAGATATGTCTTAGAGAAGTGCAGCCTTGGAGGCAAAGATGATAAAAGCTTCAGCTCACATATTTTGCGCATGTTGCTAGGAGAGGCTGTTCCTTGAAGAGGGACATTATGCTTGGAAAGATGTAGGGATGGCAAAGGGGAAGACCCTCAACTAGGTGGATTGACGCAGTGACTGCAGCAATGGGCTTGAGTGTGTAGGAGATTGTGAGGATGTCGGCACAGAATAGGACAGGGCTCAGATTTGTTGTTCATAGGGTTGCTATGAGTCGTACTCATAGCACCTAACAACAAGAATATGTATTATAAAATGAAACACTGCACAGCGATGTGCCCTCTTAACAATGATTGGTGTATGAAAATCCATTGTTATAGCACTGTGTTAGAGGGTCATGTTCTTTTTTCACTGACCTGCTGCTAGGCATAATGTCCTTCTCTAGAGCCTGGTCACTCCTGATAAAATGTCCACAGTACGTGTAGTCTTGCCAGCCTCACTTCTAAGGAGCATTTTGATTGTCCTTGCTCCGGCGCAGATTTGTTCGTCCTTCTGGGGGGTCCACATACTTCTCCAGGATCACAATTCAAAAACACTACATCTTTGACCATTTGTTGTCCAGGCTTTGCAAGCATGTGCGGCAATTTAAAATACTGTGGCTGCATCTATTTATGGGCAATTGATTTTTGACAAAGAGATGAA
>NW_006399895.1:3971286-4014024 GCF_000299155.1 Elephantulus edwardii
CTCAAGGGAATACGTCATTTAATTTTCCAATTGCTACTTCTGTATTAATTATGGATCCAAGTGAAAAAGACTGACAACTTCAGTCTTTTCTCTGTTTATCACAATATTGCTTATAATAAAATCACTGTGACAAAATTGACCATTTTGACCATTTTTTAAGTGTAAAATGCATTACCCTAATTACATTCATGGTGTGGTGCAGTCATCACCACTGTTCACATTCAGATGCTTTTCATCACCCAAAACAGGCTCAGAGTCCCTGAAATAGTAACTTTTTATTCTCCCCATTGCTCCACTTTGGGTTACCCCTAATAAACTTCTGTCTGTATGCATTTTCCTATTTGAGACATTTTTCACAGATGTGAAAAATGTTTGTCCTTTTTTTTTTTATTGGTCAACAAAGCAGTTTATTAAGACATCCTTTTTTTATACGCATGTATCTTTATAGATATTTAATTATATAAGATTAAGTTCAGAAGTGGAATTCCAGAGTGAAAGGCTCTATGTTTTAGAACGACTGACTTCACTTGGCGTGTATTTTTTCAGTGTTGGTCCAAATCATGGTCTGCATCAGAACCTCATTTTTCTTTATGACTAAATCATATCCCACAGTTTGCCCAGAACACATTTTGTTGATTGGTTCATCTGGTGATGGTCAGTAGGATTGTTTGTATTTTTTGTGTGTGATAACACTGCAGTGAACATTGGCATACCAGGAAGCAGGTACTCTCAGTACTCCTCCATTACAGATGAGGCATGCCAAACCCTAGGGGGTAAGTGACTTGCACCAAGGCTACAGAAAGCATACTGTGGGCTGTGTTCTTAACCACCACGCCCTAATGGCAATGTAGTTGTTGTTATGTACCATTAAGTTGGAACTGACTCCTGGCTGACATGCCAGTAGGTTTTCAGATGCAGCACATTGCACAAAAAAGGAGATTGCTCACCTTTCTCCTCTGAAGCAGCTAGTGGATTTCGACCAGGTGTCTTTAGGTTGGCAGTATAACTCCTAATCACTAAGCCACCATTGCTTCCTGTAATGGCAATAGTTGTCATTGACTGAGACCAGAAAAGAGGCCAATGTAATGGGATTCAGGAGGCATGTGGTTGCTAAAGCAGGTGCTGGCCTCCAGTGTGCTTTTTTTTTTTTTTAAATTTTTTACTAAATCATAAACTTTTTCATTTTAATTGTGAGTTGCTTTTTTCATTTTGCTTTTCAGCCTTATTGCCCAGTTTCTCTCTCATCCCCGTTAAAAGAGAGCTCTGGTGGTCTAGTGGTAAGAAGCTGCACTGCCAACTCTAAGGCACATGGTTCAAATCCACCATGTGCTCTGTGGGAGAACGATGAGCAGTAAACTCCCATGCGATTTACTGCCTCTGAAAACCCACTGGAGGGTCAGCTATGAGTTGGTTCCAATTCAACAGTACACAACAACAGCAACAACCTGTTAAGCAGGAGGAAGGCCGGGGTGGTGGGTTGGATGTTTCTTCAAGGCAATACCAGTTACCACGCGCCATTGAGTGGATTTCAGCTCACGAGGACCCCGTGGATGTCCCAGTAGAACTGTGCTCCACAGGGTTTGTAATGGCTGCTTTTGAAGTTGTGGGTTGTTTTTTGTCGGGTTTTTGGTGTGTTTTTTTAACAGATCACCAGGGCTTTCTTCTGAGCTACCCCAAGTGGATTTAAACCACCAACCTTTCAGCTAGCAGCTGGATGTATAACTGTTTGCGCCTCTCAGTCTCTCCTCGTCACAGCACTGAACCCTAGAGCTATTACTGTGGAGTCAGCTCGGACACGCCAACCATAGAGGGCAGAGTAGAACTGCCCTCATAGAGTTCCCTGAGTTTTAATCTTTACAGAGGAAGTCATGGTGGCCTAGTGAGTAGGGAGTCACACTGCTAACCCAAAGGCAGATGGTTCGAATCTACCAGCCAGCTGCTCTGAGGGAGAAAGATGGCTGATCTCCTCCTGTGACGTTTATAGCCTCTGAAAACTCGCTGGAGGGTCAGCTGTCTGTTGCTTGCGACTCAACAGCGGTGAGTCAAGCTGAGTCTTTACAGAAGCAGACTGCTGCATCTTCCTTCCATGGAGTGGCTGGTGGGTTCAAACTGCAGATCTTTTGATTCTTTTTGGTTGGCAACTAAGCAGTTAACCATTATGCTATCAGGGCTCCTTCTTCAAGGCACAACTGACATAGAAACTGCATGAATCCGATAATCCAAGGTGCCAGGTCAGCTTGGCAGCCAGTGTAGTAATGGGGATTAAGAGTTCTGCCTCAGGCATAAGATATCTGAGCTGGACCTGTCTGCTCTTTTACCTCCCTGAGCTTTTTTCATTCTCTGTAACTCTACCTGACACAGAGGATTGTCATGTAGGCCAAATAAAATAAGGTACCTAATATGCTTAGCACTCAGGGAGAGCTAAGTTAAGTGGAATGCCATCTCATCATTATATGACTGTATTTTTCTTATTAGTTGGGTCCTAAGAATTCTCTCAAATGGATAAAATTCCTGTTTCTTCTTCCATCTAATTGAAGAGAATTCCTCTGAAAACTTATGTGTACCTGACACAAGCCATTGTATTTTTTCATTGTCCCATATGCATCTGAAAGCAGTACAGTGAATGAGGACTGAAGAAGAATTGATGTACTTGCATTATGACATTGGAGAAGAATATTAAAGAACCTTCACTGGGCCAGTTAGCAACACCATGATGGATGGAGAAGAGATTGAGGTTGTTAACAGTTATGGCTTGCTCGGCTCCACAGTCAACACTCTTGGCAGCAGCAGCCAGGAAATCAAAAGACGGATTACATTAGGTAAATCTGCTGTCAGGGACCTCTCCAGGGTGCTGAGAAGCAATGATGTCAGTGTAGAGACTAAGGTGCACCTGATCCAGTCAGTCGCTTGCTGTATATCAGAGAAATGGATAATGACTAAGAATAATAGAAGGAGAATTGATGCCTTTGAGTTGTGTTGCTGGAGAGGAGTCTTGAGCATACCATGGACTGCCAAGAAAACAAACAGACCTGTCTTTGAGAGAGTGAAACCAAATTCCTCCTTGGAGGCTAGGATTTTGAAACCCTGTCTCACATACTTAGGGCAGGTGGCCAGGAGGGACCGATCCTTGGAGAAAGACATCATGCTTGGAAGGGTGGAGGGACAGCACAGGTGAGGAAGACACTGGATGAGATGGATTGATACAGTAACTGGAGCAATGGGGGTAGGTGTGTCGGAATCAGTGAGACTGGCTTAGGACAGGGAGGCTTCATAGCTGCTATACATCGGGTCACTATGATTCGCAGGTGACTCGATGGCCCATAACAACAACCACCACAGACTGCCAAAATGATGAATACATCTGTGTTGGAAGAAGTACACTCCTTCGAAGTCAGACTAGCAAGACTGTCTTTCTCTGAATGTGTTATCAGGAGGGATCAGTGCCTAGAGAAGGACATGGTTCTTGGTAGAGTGAGTGAAGAAGAGAAGGATCCTTGGTGAGAAGGAGTGGTAAGGGTTAAGTGGTAAGCAATGATATGAGGGTGTCACGGGGCTGGGCAGTGTTGCATTCTCTTGTACCTGGGTCACCCGCCATGAGTCGAAGCCCGCTCAACAGCATGTTATAACAACCTAATGGACAGTGCTCATTTTCACACTCTTTCTAAAATAGGATTTTATTCTTATTGAATTTTCTTCCAGAGATGCTGATGACCAGAGTTTCTAGTGCTTTTGTTGCTGTTTCCTGGAACCTAACCCATAGCTGACCCTCCAGAGGATTTTCAGAGGCAGTAAATTCACATGGGAGGAGATTGCCCATCTTTCTCTTTCAGAGCAGCTGGTGGATTTGAACTGCTTACTTTTGCACTGGCAGTGCAATTCCTTACCACTAAGCCACCAAAGCTCCCAGTATTTTTAGAAAGACTAAATTGGTGCTCTGTTTTTTTTAAAAAAAAATTATTATTTTGTGTGTATATACCATCAAATCAGATCTGACTGGTACAGGAGGAGATTTCCCTCCTTCTCCAGCAGAGCATCTGGTGGCTTCAGACCATGCACCTCTGGGATTGCAGTGCAGCTTCTTGCCACTAGCCAGCAGAGCTCCCTTGGTGCTCTATTTTTGTGTGTGTGAGTATGTGTGTATGTGTGTGTGTGTGTGTGTGAGTGTGTACTGTCAAATTGAATCTGACTGATACAGGAGGAGTGCCCCTCCTTCTCTAGCAGAGCATCTGGTGGATTCGAACTGCATACTTCTGGGATTGCAGTGCAGCTTCTTGCCACTAGGCCACCAGAGCTCTGCTGGTGATTTATTTTTTGAATGCTAAAAAGTTATCCTTTGCCACAGTCAGTTTGAACTCACGGCAAGTCAGAATTGTGTAGGACTGAGCAGAATTGCCCATCACCTTCCCGAGGCTATAATCTTTCCAGAAGCACGCTGCCACAACTTACTTTTTTGACATGACTGGTGAGTGTGAACCACTGCCATTGTGACAAAAGCTGAGTCCTTAGTAATACCATCACCAGGGCTCCTCCAACTAGAATAGTTGGAATATTCCCATTTATTAGGATCTCTTAGGATGGGAATATTGCTAGAATACTCAAGGCGCATTCATCTTGTTAAAAATTTCATTTTCATTCAATCATTCATGGATATTTTGTTTCATTAATTGATTGTAATTACACTAATATAAATAGAAAGTTAATCAAGCTGTTATTGCTTATTGCCTTTTCCTTCCTTCTACTTATCTATTCATTATTTATTCTCTATTTATTAATTTTTGCTCCCTCTCCCTCCCTCCTCTGCCTGCCCTCTTGCCCTACCCAAGAACTGATTCTGTTTGTAAACCTTCTAACCTTTTAAAAATAAGATAATGACCATTTTGTACTGTAAAAAAATTTAGTGTTGAAAATAGAGAAGACAAAGCTTGCCAAGGGTGCCACTCTTTAACATTTAAATTTTGTTAATTCTCTTAGCATTTTTCAGTGACAGTTGTGTCTTCTCTAGACCATTGTTGTTTTATTCTCTGGGACAAGCTCTTGATCTAATCCAGCTGCCCTGTGGACAGGCACCCCGCCTACATCATCAACAGTTGCGTGAACCATTTCTTCCTCAGAGGGTGTGTTAGCCTGTCCCCAAGGGGACTGGTTAGTCTCGCCACTAAATTGAGCAGGTTTAGCTTCAGAATTGGGAACCTCAACACCATCAAAGAAGGAGCAACAGAGAAAGCAGCATGCTTCCTTTCGATACCAGAGGGTCTTGTGCAAGTTTCTTGCTATTAATGACTGAGAAGCTGCCTGGATGGACAGAGGGACTGTAACTTGCTATTGAATAAGGATGACAGAAAAAAGAATTGGTGCCTTTGAGCTGTCCTTTAGAGAAGAATACTGAATACCCCATGGACTGCCAAAAAAACAAACAGGTCTTAAAGAATGTGCAGCCAGAGTGCTCCTTGCAGGCAAAGATGATAAAGCTTCATCTCACATTCTTTGAGCATGCTTCTAGGAGAGACTTTTCTTTAGGGAGAGACATCATACTTGGGAAGGTGGAGCATTGGCGAAAGAGAGGAAAACCCTCAGCCAGGTGGATCGACACAGTAACTGTAGCAACAGGCTCAAGTGTGTCAGAGATTGAGAATGGCACAGGATAGGACAGGGTTCAGATCTGTTGTGTGTTCATAGGGTTGCTGTGAATCTTACTCAACTCCGCAGCACCTAACAGCATTTTTGCTGTTGACTGAGAAGCTGTCTGATCTAATTGAGGGATTGTTCTGGCTGCTAATTGGCTTGAGGTGGCAGTTTACTGAATCTCTACTTTCACTGTGTGGATATCCGTTGTCTTCCCGCTTCCCCTAACCTGTTTCCCTAATAAATCCCACAACTGTAAATAAGAAGAGAGTCTATAATGTCTCGTGTGGTCATTTGCAATGAATGTTAAACCCAGTGGTTAGAAGAAGAGTCGTGGGAGCATGGGGGACCATGTCTGACCTTATAGGATTGTGAGTTGTTGTTAATGGGGACAGTTTTGTGGAGCTAGTAGAGGTCGAATTCACCCGTCCTATCACCCTTCCACCTTTACTCCATTTGCAGTAATTTATTGTATTCTCAGTGAAAGTTTCTCACCACTGGGCCAATTGGCAGCATCATGATGGATGGTTAAGACATTGAGATAGTTAACAGTTTTAGTTTGCTTGGCCCCACAGTGAACACTTTGTAACAGCAGCCAGAAAATCAAGAGACTAATTGCATTGGGAAAGTCAGCTGTCAGGGACCTCTCCAGAGTACTGAAGAGCAATGACGCCAGGCTGGAGACCAAGGTGCACCTGATCCAGGATATATAGTCTTTGCAATTGCATGCTATGCGTCAGAGAGTTGGACAGTGACTAGGGATGATAGAAAGAGAATTGATGCCTTTGAGCTGTGGTGCTGGAAAAGAGTATTGAGTGTACCATGAATTGCTAGGAGAACAAACAGGATTGTCCTGGAGAGGGTGAGTCTGGGCTGCTCCTTGGAGTCAAGGATTCTGAAGCTTCATTGGGCATGTTGTAAAGAGAGACCAGTCTTTGGAGAGGGACATCATGTTTGGGAAGGTAGAGGGACGGCACAGGAGAGGAAAACCCTCAATGAGATTGATAGATTCAGTGACTGGGGTAATGGGAGTGGTTGTGTCAGAGACAGTGAGGTTGGCACAGGATAGAGCAGGGTTTAGGGCTCTTGTACATAGGGTCACTATGAGTCGCAAGCTACTCAATGGCACATAACAACAACATCAGTGAAAGTTTATATAACAAATTAGGTCCCCATTTGGCAGTTTCTGCATGAAATGATCTGGTAACATCAGTATCTCTTTATTTGTTTCTATTTGTTCCGTTTCCAGTACTCTAGTTTCCCTGTCCCTGTTTTTCAATCTTTACTTTAAAGAAATTGTTGACTTTTTGGTCTCACACGGATGTTTTGTTTTAAAAAACGGTGAACCACAGTCAAAGGTATTATTCTTTATTTTGCATGCAGTCTGGTTTTGCTGAACTGTAACTTGACATAGTTTCAGTTCAAAGTTTAAAGAGGATTTAGGGTCATAGTTTCATGGAGTCTCATACTGTTTTAAAAGATTAATTACTCTGCTGTCGTTTTTATATGCAGCCATTCTCACCTCCTGTTATTACTCTTTTTAAAATTAAGCTGATTTTAGGCGGTTTTCCCCTGGTCTGTCTCTTTCTCCAGACCAAGAAATCCCACCCTGGAACCCCTTAATAAAGCTGCTTTAGCTTTTAAAAAAATTAAGCTGATTTTAGAGTGTGTATTATTTTACATTTTCACTATGGGATTAGAAAGGTCATACTGAATATTAGAGCTGGCAGCTTTGCATATCAGGATAGAAAACAAACATGAACAGTCAGACAAGTCTTCCTGCTGAATCTTTTAAAGCTTTTTCCTTCTGTGTTTTTATAAATAGGTATGAGTATTCTTCAAGGAGAGGATGACATATTTTTGGATATGAAACAGAAATTCTGGAATACATATAAGGTAAGATGGACTTTGGAAAATGTAGTCAAGATCTTTTTTTATCATAGTATAAAGCATATTTTAAGGAAATGGGGCTGAAATTTGTCTCCCTATTTGGTGGATTAAAAAAAGAGTCAGGGCTCTGGGGGTGGGGAGGGGGGAAAGGGGCAGATACTTTGACAGTGTGATCTTAGATTTGTTTTGGTTGATGAATAAGCAGCAGTTGTTTTTGTTTTTTTTTTAACCTGATACCACTGTAATTTATTCCATGGAGTAAAAGGCAAAGATTTCACAATTTAGGTTTGTTAAAGATACTAGAGGAATAAACTTTAAATGATTTTTAATGCTCCCCAAGTACCCTTGATCTTGATGCTACGAACACAGAAAAACAAGTGTAAAACACATTTTTGGGAAGAGATTTACAACATACTTAAAGACAAGGTAATTCTACAAATCTTGACAGCATTAACCACCACCACTACAAACTGAAGAAATATGAATCATCGGGGTGGGGTGGGGAATCTGCACATTCAAGAACAAAGGATATATAATATTTGTGATTACTTAAGTTTACTTTGTGCTTATATCATACCCTTTATTCAGAAAGGTAAAACAATAAAGGAATGAGCAAAAAGCATCCTTTATGTATTTAAAGAGTAAATTACTGAGGCACAGAAAGTTTGCCCTAGGCAAAACAGAAAGTCAGGCTTTAAGAAATTAAATGATCCAGAATTCTACATATCCAGTTCCTTACAACACAAATATAGCCTATTTTTAATGTCTTCATCTAATTAAACATTAGATTTTCCATTATAAATTATATGCCTAATTATTATATGATAAGTAAAGTTCATATGTTTGCCATTATGCTTTAAAATAAATGAAACATTAGGAAAATAAAGCATATTGCAATTAATTTGCTTTTCTTTTAAAAATGAGATAGTTTGAGAATAGTTCTGGAACTTTTTGCCTTGATTTTTCTCTACAAGAAATATCTGCTTCACATGCCAGTATTAACTCAGAAACCACAATTCTGTCCTTCCATATCCATTTGGCTTTAAGTCCTCTTTTAAGATCTTCTGTCTCTTAGTTAACTGAGTTTGTGATTGACAAAATAAATGAAGTTTTGGTAAACTGAGAAAATAGTAGTTAATGTTGAGTTCAGTCATCTCATCTCTGATATTGTTTAAATAAGCTAAGATTAATAAGTGTGAAGAAGACAAAAATGATCTTTCACTTAGCATCAGTTCCTGGAGCAGGAAAGGACATTTCTCTATGCCAGGGTGACCCACTAAAGAATTAAAAAAAAAAGTGTGAAGAAGAAATCAAAACATGATTCAGACTAAGTGGCCAAACACTGGAAATATGAGAAAGTAAGAACAAGATAGAAGTCTTATCTTAAATAATATATGGCTCATTCAACAATTTCTAACTAGACACCTTCAAAAACATGGAAGAAATTACTTAAGCACAGTTGACTGGCAAATGATAGAAGTCAATAACAATTTAGTTGCTTCAAATTGCTAGTGTGTGTGTGGTATGTGTATATACACACACACCACACACACACACACACACACACACACACGGGTGTGTGTGCACTCTTAAAATGGTAATTCTTCATCCAGGGATGGTCCTAGATTCCTTTGAGAATCCAACAAAAGCCATGGAACTTCTTGCAGATATACAGATGTAAGTACTTTTAAGTAACCTACTCTAAATCACAGCATTGTCAGTGTTATGAAGTTAGACATGAAGAGTTTTCATACAGTTAATAAAGACTTTAACAAATAAGCTTTAAAGTAAGAGGAAGGTATGATGACCACATCCATGCATTTGTCTACATCTTTTGCCAGTTGTAATGGTGACTTGGTTGATGGAAATGTGCCCCTAATCTACCTTGTAATTCTTAATAACAAAAATGTTAATTTCTAACTTCTGCTAGTAATGTACATGTGATAATGTTGAAGTATTAAAAATACTGTGAAGGAAACTCTAATATGCTATTATAAAATTCTAAGATACCCAAACCAGCAATGAAATATTTGAATATATAATTTGCTATCTTCAGCAGAATATGAGAAAATAAAGGTACAGTAATTCTAAATTATTTTAACCTTCAAGAAAGGGAAACCAGTATCTCTGAAAAGTTTATTTAATAGAATTATAGATTTAATTGTTTCCCCGTAGTAAGCAAAGTGAACATTTTCAAATTATTACCCTTGTTATTAAACTGAATTCCAGGAATGTAAGAAAGTCTGACTTGGAAATTGTATATAGAAAAAGACTGAATTAACAAATACATTTTTTAAACTTTTTCTTTTAAGTATATATTGAAATCTACTTATCTGATAGCAGCGTTGCTGGTTGTGAGGTTTTTGTTTTTGTTTTCTTCCTTCTAGAGGGAATGCAGAATGGCAGTATTATCTTTGGAACAAATTAAGAATAACTAATAACAAAAGAATAACTTCTATACATATATTTTTCAAGGGTAATAAATAGATCTGTATATAACTATGGAAAAATATGCCTCAAATATTCTTTTTAAAAATTATCAGAGTTTATACTTTCTTTTTCCTTATTAAAATACAGTGCACTGTTACTACTATCTGTTCTAGGAAAAACAAAGCCAGAGGTTTGAGTTTCCTCTTTCAGCCATTAGCATGATATCAAGAGTAAATCTGGATTCAGGTCAATCTGAGGCAACAGAGAATTCTGTATTACATCCGATTATTATACCAATGTATGTACATTCTGGTGGTTATCAAGAGATTGACCAGATACTGCATATCAAAGACCTATATCCAAAGCCAGCTCTCTGATGATTTATCATGCTAACATGGAAATATGAAAGAATAATAAATTGTATAACAAAGACATACAGTATAGGACAAAGAGGAGATAGATAGATATAGTTTGACCCTAGATTTCTCCCTTATTCGTTCCATAAATAAGACTTTTTATGTACAGACTGATTTTATAACTGGTCATGAATCATGGAGAAAGTTAAGGACATAGCTTCAAAAATCTAGACCACATTTTTGGTAGTCTATTGTCACCTTAGATGACAGAAGACATTCTCCAAGTAGACACTCAGGTCAGATTAAGATGAAGTTTAACACACTTTCAAGTGTAAGTTACAAAACTACTTGCAGCAGAATACTCTTTTTTTTTTTAAAGCTAAAGCAAACTTTTAAATATAAAGTATATCAAAAGAATTATTAAGGATTGTTTTTCAAACTATGTCTAGAAATACAGGAAAACATGTGTTTGTCATTATAACAAAGTACAATAAATATTCTTTCTGAATCCTATAGAGCCTACAGGATGTTATAGATTTATTTGGTTCCCAGAAGTTAAAAAATCTGATTGCCCTGACATAAAGTCATTCAAATTCTTAACTATTCTCAAAGAGAATTTTACTAATGCCTTTCCATTAAAGTCAGCTTCTCAGTATAACTTCCTTTCAGAAATGTGCTTTTAAAATCGGTTTTAATAAGGATATTTAAGTTTCTAGCAAATAAACATGATTTTAAGGTTCAAGGTAGTTCTATAAAAAGGCAGATACTGAATTATCTGGTTTTCCACATTCCCTCTATTTGCAAGGCCTTACATCCACTATAGTTTCCTCCCTACACTCATTTATCACACTGCCAATAAACAGTAACTGGTCCAGCTATCTAGGCTACATGATTTCAAAATTCAACACTAGAAGTGGTTAATATCTGATAAGATAGGAGTATTAGTGTTATGTAACTTTTTGCTATTGGAAAAGAAATGTAAGGTGTTTTTTTTTCCTATCTAAATTAAATCCATGTTCCATTATCAAGACTCAAGTTAATATCTAAAATGTACATTCCTAAAGAAAGGTAAAGCTGTTCAAGGGCTGAACTAGTTCAATATACAATTAAGGGGTATTTATTCCTTTTATTTTTTGCTTTTTAAATTCCTATAGTAAACCCCTGGTTTCTCACTGATTAGATCATAATTTAACATTGTAAAAAAATTAAGTTCAGAAACTATTGTGCTACTATTTAGATATCAGGAAGGAATCAGACAAAATCAATTACCTCCATTCATCTTTAGAACAGAAGATAAAATAGCTTACTAACTGATAATGAGTTATGAATGTCACTATGACACAAAATTTGCTGTGATTTCTTATTTGGCTACAAGTACAGTATTTTTCATGAGTGACAACACACAGCATTTCCAACTTGTAACATAAAATTCCAGCTTATAAAGAGTTAACTGTGTGACTTGGAAAAGTCTGATTGTAACTAAGTAGCAACCTTCCCTGGGGAAACATAAACAAAATCCACTGGGAAAGCAGGCACAGACGGTATATATATATCGGTTCTCCTTCCTCTCTTCCTGTGGCTTTGCATCTCAAGACAGACAGGTGCTTCCAGGAGAATCCAACACTGGTTACAAAATGACACAGCTATTCTTTTCCTTTTCTTTTTCTTTATCTTTTTCCCGAGGTTCCTTTCGTTTACGTTCACTATTCCCAGATTGTCTTCCACTTGATGGAGAGGCTTGTGCTGGCTGGCCCTGCTTTAAGAAAAATACACAGGAAGAAATTGCTCCAACTATTCTAAGGCGCTTAATCATTGTTATCTAGAACGACAAACTGCAAGAGCAAAAGAAATCATTAGTGGAAAACAAAGTCATTAGTATATTATATTACATGAAATATGAGCAATTACCTTCCTAATTCTAGCTATGCATACTTAACGTACCCATTTTTCTAAAGAAATAAAACTTCAAACAATAAGTAACATGCAGAACAGTATTAACTGAAACCCCAAAAGACATTTCTGTTAAGATTTGGAAAATGCTAAGGAAAGTGACATTTTTGGGTAAACTTTAACAGTTCTTCAAGATCTTATTCAATACTATGTTGTGGTGGTGTGCTTTTGAGTAAAAATCAACTCACAGCTGACCCTCCAGTGGGTTTTGAGAGACACTTATGACAGGGGAGGAGACTGACTGCCCATCCTCCCACTGAGCAACTGGCGGATTCAAACCACATGCCTTTGAGATTACAGTGTAGTTTCTTAACACTAGGCCACAAGAGCAAATAAATTCTAAAATGAAGGGAGGTGAATTCTGAGAACTAAGAGTTTGAAATTAGTATATTCAATGAAACAAGAGTGCCTAATGAAAAGCTAACCTTACCATGGGGAGTTTCAATTTAAGCCTGAGAGACAATATTTGACCTACAAATTTTGTACTTCTTTTAATGTGAATTTCCACATTTAAAGTTTCATCAGACCCTAAAGGGCATGCTGTTTTCCTGTGTACCTGAAACAGAACTAGCAGCTTTAAGCATGATGTAGTTAACTACAAAGAGGGAGATTTTACATATAGATGAAACTTACTTACTGGCATATATTTTAATCTTTAAAATGTCATAATTTAAATGGACAAAGTGGAAAGGCTCTAACCTTGTTTAATACACAGCACATGTCAAGCACTGGGTTAAGTGCTAACATTGTATGTTCTTCACCAAACACCGAAGGATTAAGTATTATCTTCTATTTTACAAAATGGAAAGAGAGGTGGAGAACTTTGCTCAAGGAGCAATTAGTAATGAGAGACAGGAGGAGGAAACACAAACCAACATCTGTCTGCCTCTAAAATCCATATTCTTTCTATTTGGATTTCACTAACATCTAGTTGTCTGAAAGGACTTTGCTCAAATGTTTATTTTCCTTGCCATCCTATTAAGGGCTTAAAAAAAAATAAATTTTCTATGTTTTGTCATCCAAATGTCAAGAAATCATTTCCTTACCTAAATAAAGAATGGGCTATATTGTACATAGGGTTTTCTGAGGCCTGTTAATTTGGAAGTGGATGACCAATCTATCTCCTTAGTCTGTCTTAATTTGGATGCTCAACTCTAGAGCAATATTTGACAGACAAGTATTTTGTTCAAAAGAGCACAACAAGTTGTGGCTAACCTTGAGAAGAATGGGAAGCCCAGAACACTTAATTGTGCTTATGTGAAACCTGTACTTGAACTACGAAGCAATAGTTAGAACACAGCAGGGAAGCACTTGCATGGTCCAGGATCAGCAAAAGTATTTCCGAGGGATGCATCATATCGCCATACCTTTTCAATCTACATGCAGAATGGATCATTTAGGAGGCTGGACTTTATGAGGAGGAATGTGACATCAGGATTGGTGACTCATCAACAACCTACATTATGAAGATGACACAACCTTGCTTGCTGAACCTGAGGAGGAGATGAGGCATTTCTGCAGAAGGTCAAGGACTAAAGTCTTCAATGTGGGTTGAAGCTCAACTTCAAGAAAACAAAGAATCTCACCACTGGGCCAATTGGCGATGTCATGATAGAGGAGATTGAGATTGTTAACATCTTCCATTTTCTTGGTTCCACAACACTCTTGGCACCAGCAAGGAAATGAAAAGACAGATTGCATTGGGAAAGTTTGCTTTCAGGGACCTCTCTAGAGTACTTAAGACCAAAGATGTCAGTCTCGAGACTAAGGTGCACCGGATCCAGGCCATGTTCTTCACAATTACTTGCTATGCATCAGAGAGCTGAACAATAACTCAAGGACAATAGAAGAATGCCTTTGGATTGTGGTGCTGGAGAATAGTGTTGAACACACTGTGGACTTCCAGGAGAACAAAAAGGTCTGTCCCGGAGAGGGTGAAACCAAGCCATTCCCTGAAGGCTAGGATTCTGAAGCTCTGTCTCACATACTTTGGATATGTGGCCAGGAGGACTAGTCCTTGGAGAAGGATACTATGCTTTCAAGGGTGGAGGAACAGTGTAAGAGAGGAAGACCCAGGAAGAGATGGATTTACTCAGTGACTGGAGAAATGAGATTTGGTCTGTGGGGGACGACGATGAGACTGGCTCAGGATAGGGCAGAGTTTAGAGCTATTGGACATAGAGTCACTATAAGTCACAGGCAACTCAATGGCACATAATGACAAATGAGAAATATACTAGGGTAATCACGAACTTAGAATAATGCAATGGGTGCAAAAAATGCTGACAACTGAAGAGCCAATTTTTTTTTATCTTAACAGAAATGTCTTTATTGCTCACATCATCACTGTATTTAAGAATCTGAATGCTAGTTTTACCTGGGCCTGGGTAGGAGTAGAAGCAGCAGCAGCAGCTGCTGCTGCCTGTTCTTGTTCCTGATAATATTGAGAAGCCCTTCGGTCCTCCTCCTCTTGCAGTTTCTTGGCTAGTTCCAAGTCACTGATGCCTTCTGGAATTTGTTCCCAATTGATCTCTTGACTCTGCTGTTCTTGTTGTAGAGATAATGCCATAAGATAGTCCTAAGAAGTGAAATTGTAACCACCTTTAACAATGTGTGTTACCCAAATAACTAGTGAGGTTAAATAAAAGAGGTTAGCTATAAAGCTATGGGAGTGGTTTATTAAAAATGTACCAGAGCTTTAACATAAACATGAAAGTTAATTTTTTGCTTCTGTTGGGAAGCTAGAAACTTCTTATAGAGATGCTGCCATTGTTATTAGAACACATTTGCAATTGTTCTATGAGTAATGTAAACATTATTTAAGAAAACTAAAAACAAAACCATATTTTTCTATTTATTTTTTTACAAAGCATTAGGTCACTGTAGAAAATCTAGAAACAAGAGAAAAGATTTAAAAGGTAAAATCACCATAAAATTAAAAGCTAACCATTTTTAGTATTTTAGTATGTATCTCTCTAGTATTTTTTCTACATCTATATATGCACTCAAATATATTCCCTCATCCTATGAAATTATTATTTCAAACTTTTTCTTTTACCATTTAAGTTTTCTTTTTAGAAAAAAGGAATTTCCCAAGAGTATTTATTTGTCTAAAACATGATATCTAAAGGCCTAACAGTAGCGAAGTAGGCCTTGTTATCATCAATTATTTAGCCACTTCTGCTCTCCTCTCAAAGATTCCTGAGCAGGGCAAATGATTTGTACTAACTAATCTCTCTCATTGCTACTGAGTCAGAACCTATTCATCGCTGACCCTCAGTAAGATGGATTATCTAAAATTCACTTTCTTAATCAGTCAGTCTGAATAAAACTTAACAACTTTGTGCACTTCTGCCCTCATCTATCTTTCTATTATCAGTCAAGATTTTAAGTCACTTTAGGTAACAAGAATTTGTCCTTCAGATTTTTCTCCTTAACTCTTCAACTTCTACTCCCAAGCCCCACGGTCTTGAACCTATCTCTACACTAGACACTATCCTATTAATTATGTATCTATTATCTGAAAATTGAATTGTGGTGTTGTTGTGTACCATAGAGTTGGAAATGACCCATAACTGACCCACTGGCTGGTTTCCAGAGGCAGTTAATTGTATAGGAGGAGACTGACCATCCTTCTACCGTGGAGCAGCTGGTGGCCTTAAAGCTCATGACTTTGGGATTGCAGCACAGCTTCTTGCCACTAGGCCACCAGAGCTCCCTTATAATTGAATTACTGTGGCACTATACTCCTTTTGTCTTCATTATATCTGCTCCAACGTTATAGATAACGTTTAGAATAATCTTACACATTTTTCTCAAGTAATATGACAAAGAATTACTATGTCAACTATCAGAGCTGGTTTTTTTTCCAAGGAAAAGTCAAGAGTCCTAGAAAGATTAGCATTCATGTGAATCAAGGATTCTGTGTACTCCTATCATTCTAGTCAAATTGTCATTATATATTTTAATATTTAATATGGTTGATCAAATGTCTGCCACCCCTGCTTGAGTTACTGCAGGATGTTTGATGAAAAGAATTAATGAATGCTCTTCAGATCCCCAGTAATTCATTACAGCGCTGAGTGTAAAACTGCTCAATGAGCACTGGGTGTATGAATAGCTCTGCTATGCTCTTGCTATTATTAGCTAACTGTATGCCAACTGTTCAACATAATCTTATTCTTGCTTCAGCTGGGCAAGAATTCACACCATTGTCACACTTTTATTTGTATACACACACACACTTGAGAGTCTGAGGCTGCTCACATGTAACAGGCAAAATTCACATCTCTCTTCACTCTAAATGAAAACTGTACTCACTAGTGCAGCTTCTTCTATTTAATTTGAACTCAAAGGCTGAGCACATACCTCATTTTTCACCCAGTGCATGAGACTTCTGCTTCTTCTGATTAGTCGAAATATCTCTCAAATAAATGTTTATTTTTCATCTTTACCACCCAAGTTAAGCCACCATTGTCCCTTGCTTGAATGGTGATCTCAGCTCCTACCTGTGCCCTTTCTATTCATTCTCTTCACAGAGCCTTTTTAAAAAAGTAGGGCAAATGTGAAGGATAGAGGGAGGGGTAAGTAAAGAACATGAGAAAGATCTGGTGTGAAAACAATGTATATGAACTTTGTAAGCAAATCAGTATAAAATAAAAATTTATTTTAAAAAATATAGTAGATCATGTCAATTGTATGTTTTTTTGGGGGTTTGGTTTTTTGAATGCATTTATCATTTTTATTTTACTATGTAACATACTTTGGACATGCTGCAAGGTGGAATAAGTCCTTGGAGTGGGACGTCATGCTTGGGAGGGTGGAGGGACAGCACAGGAGAGGAAGATCCTCAATAAGGTGAATTGATTCCGTGACTGGGGTAATGCAGGTGGGTGTGTCAGAGACAGTGAGATTGGCATAGGACAGAGCAGGGCTTAGGGCTGTTGCACATAGGGTCACTGTGAGTCGCAGGTGACTTGACGGCACATAACAACAACAATGCAGAACATCCATTCACCATGGGTTGTGATGCAGTGGACAGTGTAATGGACAATGTATCTTTTTTAAGACTATTTATAATTAATAACTATTTATTATTAACTATTATTAATATCTATAACTCAACAGCACTTAACAACAACAACATTTATAACTAAACACTTAATACTTTAGTAACAATGGAAATTCTGTACAGTTTAAGGCGTGGCTCTGAACTAGATTGTAAATATGGACCAGATTAGGAAACAAATATCTTTTTTTTTAAGTAAAAGAAAAAAGTAATTTAAAAATTCAAGGAAAGAGAAAATGAAGAAAGGAGAGAATGCAAAACAAGCCCAGTGCTTTTCTGTTTGTTTGGTTTTTTTTCCTGGAGTACAATTTCTTAACATTGTAAACGAACCAAAAAAAAAAAATGATGAAAACTTCCCAAAATAATGACAATTTACATAGCAGGATTTGTTAGGGTACATTGGGGAGCTTTCCAGATTGGATGAAGACCAAAGCAGATGACAAGGAAGAAGTCACATTAATATGCTGAAATCAGTATTACCTTTATAATGAATTCAATTAGATCTACAAAGCAAGATTGTAAGCATTGAATATTTCCACAGGATCAGAGCTACTTTTTTTTTTTTTTTTAAATTTTATTTATTTTTGTGTGCGTGTACCGTCAAATCAGATCTGACTGGTACAGGAGGAGATTGTCCCTCCTTTCCCGGCAGAGCATCTGGTGGATTCGAACCGTGCGCCTCTGGGATTGTAGTTGCAGCTCCTTGCCACTAGGCCACCAGAGCTCCCAGGATCAGAGCTACTCTTGTTTATGGGTAAGAATATTAAAACCAGGTGAAACAAGTACAAGATTCAAGTTGTTTACTGAATATACTCGGTTATTGGCATATCTATTGAGTGATCAGAATGACAAGCCTGATATATACAGTTTCTAGTCAAGGACTGCAGCCTACAATATGGATTGAGGCTCAATGTCAAGAAGACAAAGATTCTCACCACTGGACCAATTGGCAGCATCAGGATGGATGGTGAAGAGATTGAGATTGTTCACAGCTTTACTTTGCTTGGCTCTGTAGTCAACAGTCTTGGCACCAGCAGCCAGGAAATTAAAAGGCGCACTGCCATGGGAAAGTCTGCTGTTAGGGACCTCTCCAAAGTGCTGAAGAGCAGTGGTGTCTCTCTGGAGACTAAGGTGCGTCTGATACAGGCCATGGTCTTCCCAATCACTTGTTATGCATCAGAGAGTTGGACAATGACCAAGGAGGATAGAAGGAGAATTGATGCCTTTGAGCTGTGGTGCTGGAGAAGAGTATTGAGAATACCGTGGACTGCTAGGAAAATGAACAGATTTGTCCTGGAGAGGGTTAAACCGGGTGGCTCCTTGGAGGCAAGGATTCTGAGGCTCCGTCTAACATACTTTGGACATGTTGTGAGGAGAGACTGGTCCTTAAAGAGGGACATCATGCTTGGGAGGGTGGAGGGACAGCGCAGGAGAGGAAGGCCCTCTATGAGGTGGATTGATTCAGTGACTGGGATAATTGGGATGGGAGTGTCAGAGACAGTGCGAATGGCACAGGACAGAGTGGAGTTTAGGGCTGTTGTACACAGGGTCGCTATGAGTCGCAAGCAACTCGACGGTACATAAAAACAACAACAGCACCCTAGGGTAATCAGTTTTCAGCAAAGGATCTACAGTGTTCTTTAGACGTTAGTAATAATAAACTATGAAAGGTATGGGTTATTTACTTGTTATGTGAGATCACTAGATTGTCGGGTATGGATGTGCAGCTACAGTGGAAAACTTAGATGTTCTGTGAATAGTAAAAAGGCAGCTCTTCTGTAATTGTATTGTTGCTTCATGCATTTTCAGTTTAGTGATGTAAATTCAGACTACTTTATTATGAGAAAATCTCTCTGCCAGTGTCTTTATTAATGGTCTCAGTCAATTCTTCGGGATTGAAATTTTCCATGGACAGTCACAGTCAGTTGGGTTAGAAAGAGGGAACTCCATATAGGCTATGGCTTTTCTAATGATTTGCAGGATAGGATTCATGGGACACTAAGTTATTCCTGGTCACGGTCAATGTCTGCATCTCCTGTGATGACCATTCATGTCTCCAACCTTGTCCCGGCTCTGCCTCCCTCTGTGGTTTTGGTGATGCATGTGGCGGCCGTGGTAGTGGTCTCTCTGAGGTGACTGTGCAGTCTTCAGATGCCTGGCTCCAAATCAGCAGCAAGATCCACCTGTGATGTTATGGTCTTTGTTTCAGTATGAACTACTGGCACTTCCTTGGTAGAAATTTCTAGCTTTACACCTCCCGATAAAATACTAATGGAAACTGATGGTTTCAGTCTTCACAACGACAACTTAAAATGAAGCTTTTGCTCCATAGTTTCAGAGACATGGATGGTTGCACTCTGGCTTCCTGCTGGTGCGAAGCTGCCGCTGTTTCCTATTCGGAGGTGCCTGTGACCGTCACTTCCCTCTTCTCCTCTGTAGCCTCGATCCTGGGCGCAGTGTCCTCATTCCCTTTAGGCTAGAAGCCTTGTCTGTGGCCTGCACTGCCACATCCCTGTTATGTCCAGCTGCACAAGGGCCTTACCCACTGGCGTGGACACTGGTCACCCATCTCTCCTCCACCATCAAGTCTCCTATGGCACAACCTTGTCAGTGCTGAGCACAGGAGGCTGCTGGGCTGCATCTGCCTCCCACTCACCACGGTCAGCTTGGGTTTCCATTTTCTCATCAGGCATCAACAGCTCAACCAGGGGTGAATCCTCTGGCCTGAGGGCCAGTCTCAAGGGGGATGTGGACAGCTGCTTCTCCCACTCTGTGCTATAGCAGTGTCTGTGGAGGCTTCTCAACAGGTCCTTTTCAGCTCACTGATGTGGGTCTGGTCCTTCATCTTGAGTTTCTCTAGCTCCTGTTTTCCTGGAGCTCTGCACCTTCTTCCTGATCCGACTCAGTGGTGTCACCATGGGCTGTGGTATCCACTGCTCACTATAGCCGAGCTCCTCGGCATTTTCCTGTCGTTCGTCCTCCTCTTGGGACTTTTCTCAGGCATCACAGTGGTGATCACGTCGGTTTGGGAGAAGCCCTTTGTTGCCACGTACTGGCCAGTACCAACCTCTGCAGCAGACATAGAGTCCTTCGTGTCTATTTCATAGTTTTCCTTCACTGAGCCTCCATCTGAGTGGTAAAAGCGGATCTGGAACTCTGTCAACACGACTCTTGTGTTCTGTCTCGGTAATGAAACCTGGACCCAAGGCTCGGAATTTCTTCAGCGGTGCTTCTAATAATAATCTGAAAAAGGTATGATGCTCAACAAAGTTTTCCCATCAACACTTGACAACTTGATGGTTAGGCAGTTCATACCCAATCATGCTTTCAAACTGTTCAAAGTCTCCTGGTCTGATCTTAATAAAAAAGTTGTTCCATTTGTATGTAATTGTTAGAACTCTGGGTGAGACAAACCTGTTTATTTGAAGTCTGTCACAAATTCCTAATTTCTACTCCTTCTGAATTACGATGTAAATCAACCACATTCATGGATAGCTTTTTGGCATTTTCCAAGAAAATCATCTCTGCTTCAGCTGGTGCCACTCCTCTGGGGCTCTTGTGTAGTTCAATCATTTTGTCTTCCAGTTCTCTTGTGTGGTCTGCTGCCAGGTAGAATTTGCAGAAATAACCGTTCCTGCATTCGTTGGGGTCACAGTCACCCAGCTTGAACTGCACCTTGTAATAGCCCAGCAGAGCCAGGGTCATGAGCAAGCAGGCAGCCTGCTAACATGATGTCCTCAGCAAGTGCAGACAGAGGTCGTATCTGTGGTATCTTTGGAGAGCTGGGCTGGGTGTGGAGGGTAAAATGTCACACTTAAAGAAAAGTGCCAAGCACCACTTCAAATTTGGGGTTTTTTTTTTTTATTTCCTTAAAAGGGTCCAGCTAATTCTTTTGATTTCCAGCATCTTGATATGTAAGCCCAAAGCAGTCCTCCTTGAGCAGGTTCAGGTATTCACACACTTCATCAAACAGCACTTGACCACTGGCACGTTTCTCCACATCACAGGTATATTCTGAAGCATCCAGAAGCACTGCACGCTTTTAGGCTTTTTAACATCTTTAATGAAGAACAAGACAGTTGGCTGCTGGATGACTTCTGAGAAAGTTTACTGCCTTTAATTGGCTAATATTCCAGCTAATATTGCAGTTGCTAATATTGCAGCAGCAAACTCTCCTTCCTTGTCAGTGGCCTGTCCTGCTTGTAGTCTAAACCTGTGGTCGTTGTGGTTGATTGTTGTTCTGAGGGGCTTGCAGCGGAGGTGGGAGTGGGGGGGATGGCGGGGGTGGGAGGCCGTCACTTTTGTGCTGAACACTTGGCATGGCTTTGCTGCTGTAATAAGAATGAGATGCAATACTCTTACCATGATATTCACACTTCAATATAATCTGACCTTCTGAACAAAAGTATGTAATTAATGTTCACATAGAAAATCACTCACCCATACAGCAGTATCAGCAAGTGAATAGTACACATGAAAATTGGAGGAACATCCTAAGAGTATGTGTGTGGGGTTTGTTTTCATTTGTTTGTTTTTTACTGTAATGTTAAGTTTGAAAGGAATGAGTATTTTAAATGATAGGAAGATGATGGAACATTTACCTGATCTATCTGATCTTGCTGTCCTCTGTACACAGTTTCAGGATCTGAAGGAGGCCTCAGATGAAATTCTGAGTCACAGAAATTTCCATCCCCATCTACATTGTGCAGGCTTTCCCAAACAACTTTTTCTTCAGTAAGAAATCCCTGGTCTGTTACCAACAAATATAGTTGACCCTTAATAAGGAATAACAAATAAAAAAGGAGAGTCAAAATAACAAAAAATAATATGTAAGGATAATTCTATAATTTATTATAATATGTAAGTATGAATTTTGTAATATATTATTGTAATTCCTTTCCTTTAGATTTGTAGACCATTATGACTAGTGGATCAAGCAGATACATGATTTGCTCACTGAATTAAATCCACCTGGATCAACTGATATATATATTCAATATACAATTTATAAATAGCTTTTGGAGGTTATTATCATTTCACAAAACAGTAAAATATACAAGTTCTTAAAAAATATCAGATAAAGAATAGGGCACAGTCACAATAAATGATATAACATTGTTGTTTGTTTTTAATGAAGCCAGTATGCTAACCCCATCCATATAAATCTATTTTCCTCCTCTGCATGTTAGTTGCTTTAGCTTTCTGCTCATTCACAATACTTGGTATCTGTATTCCAACACTTAATCACAAGGTACCATGATTGTATTTTCCTACCTCATTCCTCAAACTATAAATCTTAATCTCTCATACTAGTGCAGAGAGCATCATAAAGTTGGAACCCAATTTTTTGTTTACTCAAGCAATGAATTTATATCAATAGTTACTACGACAGAATTGTCTTGGCCTGTAATTCTCTTCAGATTAGTTATAACTCCAAGCATATATAAACTTTACATCTTTAGCATTCCATACAAGGCCTGTAGATGACTTCTTTGGGTTTGTAACAGGTTGGTTTTCCTTCAACGGTTCACATTCTGTGTGGTTAACACAGTGTTAGTGCTCTAAAATTTTATTATTCATGTTCTTATTATTCACAATTGATTCTAAAAAAATAACAAATTCATGTAAGGAGTCTGGTTTGAGAAAGGGTAGAGAAATTATTGAGCAAATTCGGAAGCTTTAAAGATCAAGTAATTGCTATTTTTGAATATTTATAATGTTTGGAAGCAGGAGTGGCATCCACTTCCTAAACAACATGCCTCTGGAAACCCCAAGGCATGTGGTTTCCACCATCTCCTCCATGATCTACTGTCTCTGAAAACCTACTGGAGGGTCAGCCATGAGTCAGTTTCAACTTCATGGTACATAAAAACTACAACAACTGAAATTATGGTAGTTATGCTGCCCTGGATGTGCTCACCAAGTTGTGTTAAGAAATCTGGAGAACAACCACTTGGCCGACTGACTGGAAAAGATCTGTATTTGTTCCCATTCCAAAAAAAGGTGACCCAACAGAGTGTGGAAACGACAAAACAATATCATTGATTTCACATGCAAGCAAGATTCTGCTGAAGATTATCCAAAAACAACTGGAACAGCACAACAGCAGAGAATTGCCAGAAGTCCAGGCTGGGTTTAGAAGGGGTCTTGGTACTAGGATATTGTAGTTAATGTTAGATGGATCTTGGTAGAAAGCAGGGAGTACCAGAGGAATGTCTATCTGTGCTTCATTGATTATGCAAAGGTGTTTGACTGTATGGATAACAAACTGTGGCTGACTCTGAGAAGAATGGGAATCCCAGAAACACCTGATCATGCTAATGCGAAACTTATACTTGAACCAAGAGGCAGTCGTCAGAACAGAGCAAGGAAACACTGCATGGTTCAAAACTGGGAAGGGTGTACGCCAAGGATGTATCCTGTCTCCACATCTTTTCAACCTGTATGCAGAACAGATCATCTGGGAGGCTGGACTCTCTGAGGAGAAATGTGGCATCAGGATTGGTGGAAGATCCATAAACAATCTGCGTTATGCAGATGACACAACCCTGCTTGCTGAAAGTGAGGAGGACCTGAAGCGCTTGCTGCTGAGGGTCAGGGACTGCAGCCTTCAATATGGATTGAGGCTCAATGTCAAGAAGACAAAGATTCTCACCACTGGACCAATTGGCAGCATCAGAATGGATGGTGAAGAGACTGAGATTGTTCACAACTTTAGTTTTCTTGGCTCCACAATCAACACTCTTGGCACCAGCAGCCAGGAAATTAAAAGTCGTATTGCCATGGGAAAGTCTGCTGTTAGGGACCTCTCTAAAGTACTCAAGAGCAATGGTGTGTCTCTGGAGACAAAGGTGTGTCTGGTATAGGCCATGGTCTTTGCCATCACTTGTTATGCATTAGAGAGCTGGACAATGAATGACCTGGGAGGACAGAAGGAGAATTGATGCTTTTGAGTTTGGTGTTGGAGAAGAGTGCTGAGGGTGCCATGGACTGCTAAGAGAACAAACAGATTCATCCTGGAAAGGGTTAAACCGGGCTGCTCCTTGGAGGCAAGGATTCTGAGGCTTCGTCTGACATACTTTGGTCATGTTGTAAGGAGAGACCGGTCCTTGGAGAGGGACATCATGCTTGGGAGGGTGGAGGGCAGGTGCAGGAGGGGACGGCCCTCTGGGAGATGGATGGATTCGGTGACTGGGGCAATCGGGATGAGTGTGTCAGAGGCAATGAGATTGGCACGGGACAGAGCAGAGTTTAGGGCTGTTGTACATAGGGTCACTATGAGTCACAAGTGACTCGACGGAACATAACAACAACAACAACAACATATGATAAGCATTCATAAAAATAATTTGATACTATGTTTAAAGATTCTGTTCCAAGTAAAACTTCAATAAAAGATGATAGTTACCGAAAGACTTCAAGTCTTTTGTTCACAAAGTCACTATGACCTGTGCTCAACTCATCGGCAATCAACAACTACAACAATGTATCTAGTACTGCAGGACACAACTCTTCCTGAAGGGCAACTTGCCATCTTTGTGATCTACTGTAGCTTAGATGAAGATACTGATTGATGTACTCAGCCTTTGAAATTACACAGGGAGCTCTGGTAGTTAGCAGTAAGGAGTTGCTTTGCCAACACAAAGGCATGCAGTTTGAATCCACCAGTTGTTTCATAGGAGAAAGATGGGCAATCTCCTCCATGATTTGCTGTCTCTGAAAACCCACTGGGGGCTGAGCTAGGAGTTGGTTTCAACTTCATGGTACATAAAAACAACTGAAATTATGATAGCAACATGAAGAGCACTCATAAAATAATCTGATACAAACGTTTAAAGATTCTATTCCAAGAAAAAAATTGAGCTCAAGTCCATATTCCATTCTCATCTCTTTCTCTCAGTTCTTTCAGTCAGATATTTTCTGATTCACCAAATATTTGAATGTCTACTGTAAGTTGTTCATTATGTTAAGTGCTTGGGGATATATATTACGAAAAGTAATGACTCCACCCAATTCTTATACTAGATGTCTCTTTTATGCGATTCCATAGAAGCCTACACTTTCTGTTACCATAGCACATTATACATAAAACTGCAACTGTTTTTTTTTTTTTGCAACTGTTTTCTTATGTAGCTCCTTTGATGAACTTCAGATTCTTTGAGGATGAGAACCCTGTCTTATTTATGCATCCATCCTAATGATCTGACATTTAGAGTCTACTTTTTTCTCTAACTCAGACTCACAGCTGACAAGTCAGTTCAGACTCAACAGCAATTCTCCATCAACGTAAATGAAGGCGACTGCCCATCTCCCTCCCCTGCAGAGTCTACCCACTGGTGAAGCATGGTCATTGAGTTAGCAGAGGAACTCACTGCAGACTACATTCCCCGGAGCTCCCCTTGCGCTACAAGAATTCAAAAGAATAACTAAAAGTTTTTTCCAGCAATATTTAATTAAATAGATCTGAACTTTCTGTTTATACCTTTTATAACATACTTTACTGTTGTTGTTACGTGCTTATCTAGTTGCCTGAGATTAATATTCTAATATTCAATAACTTATACTATATTGTAAACAATATACAATTTGTTTATGTAGATTTCTGGAGTAGGAACTATCATCGTACTGGTTATATTTCTCCAAATGACACTATAGATAAATTCTGAGAGAGTTCCATTTGAAAGCTGTTACCATCCATTACTTAGAAACCCTTAACAAATTTTAACTTAAAGAGTGGTATAGTTGACCTATTTGACCAATTTGTAAATTTAATGAAAATAAGTAATTCTAGCTTAGAAAAGCACTACTTGAAATTTTTCGGTTACACAGAATAAATTTGAGTTATTTTCTTATAAAGTGGGTTAGAGGCATTGAATTTGAATTATTTTCTTTTATTATAAAGTGAGTTAGAGGCATTTAAATTAGAAAATTCCTAAGGTATTTTATAAATAGATATACTAATTTTACTCCTGTTTAACAAGCATTAACCTAAGTCATATAAAGAGCTTTTTTATCTACCCAGAGAGTCAGTGAGACATAATTGTTGAGACTGTAGAGAGCTGGATCTGAATTGAAGTCTCTTGTAAACTGAGTCTACAACTCTTCTGTCAGTTTGTTACAATGTGATGATTTCTATGTTGCTGTGATGTTGGATATTATACAACTGGCATTTTTATTATCAGCAAGGCATCATAGCTGCTATGTTTCAACAGAGCTTCAAGACTAAAACAGACTAGGAAGAATCTGGCAATCAACTTCTTTTCTTAAAAAAAATGACCACTAAAATTTTATGAATAGCAGCAGAACAGCATCTGACGTAGTACTGGGAGATAAGCCTCCCATATTTGAAGATGGCAAAAATGCAACAGGGAAAGAGCTGCTTCCTCAAAACAGAGTTGGCCTTAATGATGTGGATGGAGTAAAGCCTTCAGGACTTCCACTTGCTGATGTCTTATAACTCAAGATGAAAAGAACTAGTCTAAAATATCATTAATAATCAGGACATGGAATATGCAAAGTACAAATCTAGGAAAATTAGAAGTCGTTGAAAATTAAATGGAACACTTTAAGGTAGATATACTGGGCATTAGGGAACTGAAATGAAAAGGGAGTTGCCATTTAAAATCAATCATATGGTCTCTTATACCAGGAATGATAAAGAGGAACAGACTGAATTAATTATCAAAAAGAACACCTCAGGACCATCTAGAAATATAGTGCTGTCAGTGATAATAGGATAATATGTCTATGTTTACAATGTAGACCTGCTAGTATGACTACTACTCAAATTCATGAATTCTGCATACTGAAGTTGATCAAAATAAAATCAAGACATACCAATTAATATAGGTATTAGAAAATACAGGTAATAGATTAGAATGCAAAAGTTGGAAGCAAAAAAGTATCAATAGTTGGAAAACATGGTCTTCATAACAGAAACAATGAGGGAGATCATAAGATAGAATTCTGCAAGACTACTGACTTATTCATTGAAAATATTTTCTCAAACAACATAAATTATGACCATCCATGTGGACCTTGCAAAATGTAATACATAGAAATCAAATTGGTTACCACTGAGGAAAGATCTTGTTTTAGTCAGAAAATGCTGCTATAATAGAAATACCACAAATAGGAGGTATAAGAATTTTATTACAATTTACTAGATTGTGGTTGTCATTAAGTGCCATCGAGTCACAGGCAACGTAGCAACCCTATGAACGAAAAGACATGGACACCTGTATAACTTTCGTCCTTTCTCCAGGTTCATAGGGTTTCCGGAGGCAAGCTATTATGGAAGTGGATGCCACTCCTGCTTGCAAGCTTGCTTTAATCAGGGAGCTCCACCAAACCCTGTCCACCAAGGGTAACCACTCTCATTTGACACATCAGTGTCACAGTGTTTGGCTTCATAGCAACCATAAGTTACCTCTGTACAGCAAGTAGACAGACCAGAGCTATATGACCTAGAAGAATGTTTCACCAAAAACAATTAAAGGCAGGTCTGAGAGCTGCGGATTAGAGTCACCCACCTTTGGCTCAGGAGAATGACTTTCTGTCCACTAGGCCAACTGATCTTTCTCTATGCTGTTGTTGTTGTTGTTGTTAAGTGCCATCGAATCGTCTGAATTCAGGGCTCCTAGAAAAGGTTTCTTTCTACCAGCTCTGAAGGGAGGTCCATATCTCTCGTGTTTCTGTGCCTGGGTGAACTTCATATATATGAACATGTGTCTTCCAGCATCTATGCTCTGCCTGAATTTTTATTCTCTACTGTATCTTAAAAGGAAGAGCTCTGGAAGTATAATTGCTTAAGTGGGGATCTAATTGAAAGGTCTGTGGTTCCAAACTACTAGTGATTCCATGGAGAAATAATGAGCTGGTGTGTGTATGTAAGGATTTACAGCCTTGTAAATGCAGTTCTACCCCATCCTACAGGGTCACTGTTAGAAGTGACTTGATGACAGTGTGTTTGGTTATCTCAAAAGATAATAGGCTTTCCTATTCATCTAAATGCTAACCATAATTTGTTATTATCCACATTAAAAAATAAAGAGTTCTGGGATTCCCATTCATTTAAATATTAACTGTAATTTGTTATGATTCACATAGTCAAATGCCTTTGACAGTCAATAAAGCATAAATAGAAAAAAAAAAAAGAGAGAGAGACTGGCTTGAGATAGACCCCCACACTAGTCATGCCTCATAACAAAGATAACACATTCCCAAGTGGAATTATAACCAGAGGTGTAGAAGTTAAGATTTTATAACTCTACTGGGCAGGAGGGAGTGAGAATTCAGTTCATTATAGAGATAATGGAAAAGATCAACATCATCAGTCAGAACAATGCTAGGAACTGACTTTCTAACAGACCATTAATTGTAAAGTTAAGTTGGAGCTTGAATATAATCAATACGACCAAAGCACAACCTGAAATATATTCTAATTGAATTCAGAGACCAGTTCAATTACAGATCTGATCAATGAACTTGAATGACTAGGGATCAGACAAGTTGTAAATGTATTAAAGATATTACACTTAAAGAAATCAAAAGCTTACTAAAAAACGAGCAAAGAAAAACCAAAATGGATGTCAGAAGAGACTAAAACTTGCCCTGAAGACAGAGAAGCTAAAGAAAAGAAAAGAAATGAGAAAAAGTATTGAACAGAAAACGTCAATGAGGGATTCAGGAAGACAAATTAAAATATTAGATAAAAAGCGCAAAGACTTGAATGGAGGACCCCCCCCACCTCCCTCCCACCACGAAAAAAAGGGCAAGAACATGCTCACCATTTCTCAAGCAGAAAGAACAGAAGAAAGCCTGAGCTTTGAGTATAATATTGAAGGGTGTGTGTGTACCAAATCGGATCTGCCTGGTACAGGAGGAGACTGCCCCTCCTTCTCCAGCAGAGCATCTGGAATACTTAAGGATTTTTATAGGCAAAATGCCTCCAAGGAGTCCTGTGGCTATACCTTCTCAAAGAGGCAAGGATGGCAAAGCTTCATCCCACATACTTTGGGCATGTCATTAGGAGAGGCTATTTCTTGGAGTGACTGCAAAGGTGGACTCCAGTGTGTCAGGG
This sequence comes from Elephantulus edwardii, assembly GCF_000299155.1. Taxonomy (NCBI): domain Eukaryota; kingdom Metazoa; phylum Chordata; class Mammalia; order Macroscelidea; family Macroscelididae; genus Elephantulus; species Elephantulus edwardii. The sequence goes on from NW_006399895.1 coordinate 4,000,685, forward strand.
ATGATGAGAATCGCACAGGATAGGATAAGACTATCAAATCTATTGTTCATAGGGTAGTTATGAGTATACAACTCAATGGCACCTAACAATGACAAAATACTGAATGATACAGGAAGCATCAAAAGACAATGGGAAAGGGAGCTCTGGTGGCCTAGTGACAAGAAACTGCATTGCAATCCCAGAGACGCGTGGTTCAAATCCACCAGATGCTCTGCTGAAAAAGGAGGGAAAATCTCTCCTGTACCAATCAGATCCAATTTGATGGTGCACACACAAAAAAGAATTTTTTTTTTTTAAATGAGAAGGGTGGAGGAAGGGGTGAGTAAAGGAAATGGGAAAGATCCCTGTGAAAAACAACGTATACAAACTTTGTAAGTAAACCAGTATAAAATAAAAATTCTGTCTCCATAAACCCTATGAACTGGGAGAAAGGATGAAAGTCATGCATGCAAGTGTCAAGGACCTCCGTTCATGGGGTCGCTATGAGTCGCCTATGACTCAACAGCACTCAATAACATAGAGATAGACCAGTTGGCCTAGTGGACCAAAAGCAATGCTACCAAGCCGAAGGTGGGTGACTCTAATCCGCGGCCTTACAGCCTGTTTTAAATTGTTGTTGGTCAAACATTCTTCTAGGTCTTATAGCCCAGATGTGTCCACTTGCCATACTGAGGTAACTTGTGTTCGCTGTGAAGCTGAACACGCTGATGTGTCAAATGCGATAATGGTTACCCATGGTGGACAGTGTTTGGTGGTGCTCCCTGGTTAAAACAAGCTTGGAAGCAGGAGTGGCATCCAATTCCGTAAATAGCGTGCCTCTGGAAACCCTATGAACCTGGAGTAAGGATGAAAGTCACACACGCAAGTGTCGTGGACTTTTGTTCAGAGGGTCGCTATGAGTTGCCTATGACTCGACGATACTCAACAACACAACAACAACATAGCATCAAAAACTGATGGTACTAAATGAACAAACCTAAACTGCAGTGAAGATGCTGGGAGAAAACAGGATCCAGAAAGTAATAGAAGACTAGGTGAGATGTTTCAACCAATGGATGTAATGACGGCACTGCTCACTTATCTATTCCAAGAAATATGAAGACAGCTACCTGGGCAACTGACTGTAAAAAAAAAAAAATAAAATAAATAAAATCTGTATTTGAGCCGATTCCAAGGAAAGGTGATTCAAGAGAATGTAGAAATTATCAGATAGTATTAGTATTACATTCAAGGAATATTTTGATGAAGAAATGGTGGGGGCAAACTAGGTGTACAGACGGGGGAAAGGAGGAAGAACTGGAAGAGGCAGAGGGAGGTGGCGGGAAGGGGAAAAGTAAGAGAAGGAGAAGGAAGAAGAGGGCGGCAGGGGCAACGAGACAAATTTGATGAGGCAAGAATTAAGCAAGCACAACCACCTGAAACACAAGATACAGAAGATGAATGAAATAAGGACCAAGAGATCAAAAGTGTTTATTTATTGGTGAAAAAGGATTACAAAAATAAAACTGATTAACAGGACCATAAATATAAAACCAAGTAAGGACCAAAATCCAACAGTAAAAAAAAAAAGAAATCCAATAGTCATTATCATATGTATGGCATGAAAAAGAATAAGCCCTAAAAACATATTTTTATGAAAGAGGTAGTCTATTTAACAATCAACTCTTAGGGTTTCAAATTTCTCTCATAAATAAAAAGTAATGTCAATATCTAGACCTACAGGAATAATACTCAAAGTATCTGCTCTCACTAGATTCCAAATCTTGTTTTCAGATCCTAAGATAGCTATATGCTACTGAAAAGCACCAATGTGAATTTACCAAGATGGTTTGCCTAATTTAATTATACAGGATCATGTGTAAATAAATGGTGGAGGCAATACAAGTGATAGCAGAAATTGGGAGTATATGTACTGGTAGTCAATGGACAGATGATGGATGAATAGTTTAGTGAAGAATTCACTAAAAGAAAGGTGCCATTACAATAACTTACCAGAGTTGGATTTGAGCTTTGCTAGTAATGGAGGAAACTGGTTCAGGTTTTAGAAATGGTAAACCATAAATTCTATGAATGATAAGAGGATTTTAGGACAACAGGAACTCAGTCTCCATGGTTAGAGAAAGTGTCATGAGTGATTTTTCAGTCAAAACCATAGTGGTTGAAGAGAGTAAGAATTATGGGTACATATTATTAAAGGAAAAAATAATCCATTTGATGAATGCATCCACTATAGACCTATGAATCATGAAGTCAGTAATGAGAGAACATGTGCAGTTTTAGAGTATCTTTCCATCTACCGTACAGAGGTAACTTGTGGTTGCTGTGATACTAAACACTGTGACATTGATGTGTCAAATGCAATAATGTTTACCCATGATGGACTGTGTTTGGTGGAGCTCCCTGATTAAAACAAGCTTAGAAGCAGGAGTGGCATCCACTTCCGAAGTAGCTTGCCTTCGGGAACTCTACAAACTTGGCGAAATGATGAAAGTTATACAAGTGTTCAGGTCTTTCATTCATAGGGTCGCTTTGAGTCATCTATGACTTGACGGCACTTAATAACAACAATTATACTCTTTATAGACCTGTTAATACAAGTATTATTAAAATATATGCATCAATCATTAAGGTCAAAGATGAAAGGATGATGTCTCCTAACAAATGAAGTCTGAAATTATTTGAACATGAAATTAAGATGCATCATTAGTAACTGGTAACTGGAATGTAAAGGTTGGAAAATTCTAACTTCATAATAGGAGTTGGAGACTGAATGACAGAATACTAAACAATCAGTAATTTATTCACTGAAAATATATTTTAAAAAACCACAATGATGATTATACACATGGTTCTTACCTGATGAACTATACAGGAGTCAGACTGACTACATCTGTGGAAAGAGTCGATGGAAAAGCAGTCTAATAAATCTTATCATCAATTACTCATGAGCAAGTTCAAACTGAAGCCAAACAAAATGAAAACAAGTCCATGAGGACCAAAATACAACCTTGAGTCTAATCCAACTATATATATTAAAAAAACCCCAACAAACATTTCAAGACCAGATTTAATACACTGAATACTAATGACTAACGACCAGATAAGCTGTGTGATGACATCAAGGACATGATCCATGAATAAAGGAAAAGGTCATTACAAAAATGAGAAATGACCAAAATGAATACCAGAAGAGACTCTGAACAAATTTCAAATGGCAGCTTAGGAAGACAAAGTATTACAACGAAATTTCTCAAGCTGAAAAAACTGAAGAGCGCATTTAGGTCTTGAGTTGCAATACTGAAGGATTCCAATTACAGAAGAAGAGTCAAAAGATGGAACAAATACAGAGTCACTGAACCAAAAAGGACTGGTTGACAGTGAATCAATTCAGAAGGTAGTATATGATCAAGAACCATTAGGACTGAAGGAAGAAATCCACACTCCACAGAAGGTGCCACAACCTCTTCTAAATCCAGCTTGACGGTCTGTCAGTTCTCTGTCTATGTGTTGTTCTAGCCATTTTTAAATGATCTTTAGCAGTATTTTGCTTGCAAGTAACATTAATGATGTTGTTCAATAATTTCCAATTTTTGTTGGATCACCTTTCTTGTATATGGGAATAAATGTGAACCTCTTCTAGTCAGTCAGCCAAGAAGCTGTTACCAATTCATCTTGGTGCAGTGATTCTATATATTCCTTCCATCTAGCACACACCTAACTAAAATCAAGGACCAATATTAATAAACCTTTAATATATCTAAGTTGAGAATGAGAAAGGTAGGAGATTTTCAAATAAGCAAATAAATCATATCTGTTATTCTACTCTATATGTGCTCTATTGTACACAGGGTTTTTACTTTACATTACTTTGTGAAATTCAGGAACTGTTTAAAGAAACTGGACATGAACATACTCATTATCATTTAAAAAAATAAGGCAATCTACATAGAGAGAAAATCGTAATCAGATACTAATCAGTAATGGCTAAAGAATGATGATGAGATCAGTAACACCTGTTTCCAGCAGTATTCCTGAATCTTGGCTGCACACAGAATCAGCTGGGACATTTAAAAAAAACTGATACTCAGATCTCATCTCCTGAGATTCTGATATAACCCAGTATGTTCTGAGCATGGATATTTTCTTAAAAGCTCCTCAAATACTTGTATTATATGCAATCTGGGTTGAGACTAGTTTAAGGATTAAAAGATTGTTTTTGTTGATGACATAGTAATGAAAATACTCCTTAATGGATGCCTTAAATAGGCAAAAGGAATTTATTTTTCAAAACAAGGATTATGAAGAAATAACAGTAAAGATGCAGAAATGAGAATATAAAATATCTAGGTATAGCTGATTATCATAACTAGACCATTATGGACAGATGTTCATAACTGTGTCAGCATAAGTAGATTGAAGAAATAGCTTGGATTCTTATCATTTAGGTACTGAGTTCTTGTTTTTTGCCATTGAGTTGGAAGCAACTCATAGCTGATCCTTCAGTGGGTTTTCAGAGGAAGTAAATTGCAGGGGAGGAATTGCCCATCTTTTTCCTGCAGAGTAGCTGGTGGATTCAAACCACATCTCTTCAGATTGGCAGTGTGACTCCTTATCACTAGACCACCAGAGCTCCCTAGTGAATATTTTTGCTGTATTATTCTAGTTATATTGAATACTTTTGTTCTATTTTTTATGTGATCAGAGTAATCTAGGTATAATAAGCTCATAAAGCCTTAAGATAGGTGGAAGCAGTAAAAAATGAAATGGATATAAAACATAAAGAAAAATCAGTAAGATGTTTTGGCAGAACCAAAAATAGAACTATAAGAATAATTTGGGGAGCTCTGGTGGCCTAGTGGCAAGAAGCTGCACTGCAATCCCAGAGGCGCATGGTTCGAATCCACCAGATGCTCTGCTGGGAAAGGAGGGACAGTCTCCTCCTGTACCAGTCAGATCTGATTTGACAGTACACAGACACACAAAATAATAATAAAATTTAAAAAAAAAGAATGTAGTTTTAAAAAAAAAAGAATAATTTAAAGGATGTATATGTAATCTTAATAGCAACTATTATCTCACTGGCAAATCTTAATTCCTTTTTTCAACGACTTTCACTATGAAATATAAACATCCATAATTATAGGTTATCCTAATTCTATTTTTTTAAAATTTTTTTTTACAGAGGTTTTGGATTTCCATTCATTCATTGCCGCAATTTTCTCCCTTCCCACCCCTCCCCACCAGCTTGCTTCCCCCTCCGAAGACAGAAAAAAAAAAAATTCCTTCATTAGTATACAGGTCCCACGTCCCTTCCCCCACCCCCCACCCCGAGTACACTTCTCTATGCAATCTTAATCCTAATTCTATTTTGAAGGCTTATTTCTCATCTCCCCCTAGAAATAAAATAATATTCTTTAATGCAGACATCTATGTAAAAGAAGATTTGAAAATAAAGTAATTTGAGGTAACACATAAATTGCTAATCCATTCCATCATAAATATTTAACATTTTTACAATGTGATGATTTCATGAATTTTGTGCTAAATCTTTTATCCTGAAGCCTATCATAAGACATATATAGATCAGACCCCTTTGATTTAGAATAACAATTAAACAGCTATTTCTAGATCATACCTTGTATTTGGTCATGGTGCTGAAATGATTATTCCGAAAGAACACACAAAGCTCTCCTTCCTGAACCGCTGATGTTAGTTCACATAATCCGTGGTACGTCAGCTGAGTGGCTGTGTTGTTTAGAAACTGCTCAGCTACAAAACCTATGAAATCAATGCATAGAATTAGAGGGATGAGAATTTCAAAATTAAGTCATTCATGAAAAAGTCTACTTATTTTGTACTCAAACTAAGGGGAAAGGCCAATCAAAATAAGACTTCCTATACTCTGACGGCTCCAAACAGGAGATCCTTATTTCTAATTCTTCTGTGAAAGATGTGTGTTCATATCTCTTGGCATTCACAACCCAAGAAATAGTTGTGTAAACTTGTTTTTATCAATTAGTATGTTCATATTTAATACTCTACCTGCTCCCAAAAGTATATCAAGGTGGCTTCTAATGAGATACATAAATAATAAATCTAAAACTCATTAAAATAAGAGGGCAGGAGTTAATGATTTTAAAAAGGAGTAGGAAAGAAAGGTGTCAATAGTTACAAGTTTAGAAATTAAGTATAGCCTCAACAAAGAAAGTTGCCAAGATTTTTACAAATCTTAGAAAATTCTCAATTTGCAACCTGAAATTCCTGCCTTTATTCTAAGAGCAGGTACATGGTTAAAATGACAGCAGTGGGATAAATGAGGCCATTTTTATCCTAATTGCCTCCAAAACACACCACTCATTATGCTGCTATATAAAATTCATACACAAATCATTTTGTTCTCTGTTTTGAAACATAATGAAATAGATGTTTCTCTGGAGTATTTTAAAGATATATACAGCTATACTATTTAAAAGCCTTTCTCTTCTTTTTCCTGTATGGAAGAAATATATTTCAAAAGCAATGAGAGGGAAGAGGTGTGCTGTATAATAGAAGTGTTGCTATAGGAAGTAAAGATAAATCTGTGTTAGGAAACAGATACTCCAGCCAGAAATTAAAAATAAACTTGAAAGAAACCTCAGTACAGAGATGACAAGGATCTGCTCAACTAGATAATGCAAAGTATTTCCTTACTCTTCTATGTTTTCTTCAGCATTAAAAAAAAAAATCTAATACATATTTTACTGTTTCAGAAATAATTCCACCAACTGTCATAATTTAAAGAGTAAATTATTAGTATCTCCAATTTCAGGATATTTTTTAGTATGTAAATGTCTCCTTTGTATCATACAATAATACTCATAGCTTACTTTCTAATTAGCAGAGAGGATACCTGATAAATGACAGCCATAGTAAAATATCGTTTAGACAGATGTAATAAGCATTCAACTTGTTCTGTATTGCCACTATATACAGTAATAATGAACACCTTAATAACCTACCTTGAACATATATAGTATATGGAGTAGGTAATGGTTACTACAAAGGCTTCAGTCAAATTTTACATGTTTTTATATGAGAGACAGTGTAGCATTGTGATAGCACACACACTGCAGTCATAAACATAATTTATTTTTTTAAAAAAAAAGAGAGGCGACAAAGGTCAAAGAAGACTTGGTTGATAATGTGACTTTATTCCATTCCCTTAGTGTCAAGCCACAGCACTTCAACATGAAAGATAGTTGTGAAAAAATACCAGTATTTTACAATATTCTAAGGACTTGTGTAAGGTGGAAGGAAAGTAGAGAACAAAGTCAAAGAAATTACTAGCATATCTGCATGTTTTTGAGTTTAGGCATTAAGAAATTTTTTCTCTTCCTTCCACCTATTAATGTTCCTTTTTTAACTTCTAAATTACTGATAGGATGTATTAGTTATATCCTAAATCATGTATTACTATATAGCATTTAAAAAGTAAGCACTCAAGAACCCAGAAATTAACCCAAATATTTACACTCAATTGCTATTTGACAAGATACCAAACCCTATCAAATGGGAGAAATGTCAACCTCGTCAACAAATGGTGTTGGTAAAACTGGACATCTACCTGCAGAAAGCAGAAACAGGATCTATGTCTCACAACATACAAAAAAAATCAACTTAGGGTAAATCAGAGACCTTGGGGTAAAGCCCCAAACCATTAAGATCATAAGAGACAAAAGGGGACCAAACTTACGCTTGCAAACACTCAACCAGGAGAAGATAAAATTAACAAATGGACCTTTAAAAAATTAACTCTTTGAAAAAAAAAATTAACTCTTTGGTGCATCAAAAACTTACTCCAACAGGGTGGAAAAAAAACACCTCCAACCCTGCAGCACGGGGAGAAACATTTGGCAATGATATTTAAAAGACTCATAATGAAAGTTACAGATTACTCCAGGACAAGAAAAAGACTGATAACTCAATCACAAAATGGGCAAAAGACACAAAAGATTTTTCACAAAGAAAGACTTTCAAATAGCTAACAGACACATGAAGAAATCTTCAAGATCACTGGCAATCAGAGATTTAAATCAAAATAACAACGAGATACCATCTTACACCAGCAGCAGTAACAAAGTTTAACAGGCTAGTAAGCAACAAATATTGGAAAGGACATGGAGAGATTGGAACTTTCATGCACTACTGGTGGGACTGTAAAATGGTACAACCACTCTGCAAGGCAGTTTATCATTTCTTCAAAAAGCTGAACAGAAATCCAAATGACCCATTTCTAGCTACTCCACTGCTAGAAACACACCCAAGGAAAACAGAACTGAGACATGAATAGAGACTTGTACACTGATGTTCATAATAGTTTTATCGATGTTCATAATAGTTTTATTCATAATAGCAAGAACATGAAAACAGCCAAATTCCCATCAACAATTAAATGGATTGAGAAATTGTGGTACCTTTACATAAGAGCATATTATGTAGTACTAAGAAACAAGAACTCTGTAAAATACTACATAACTTCAAATCCACCAGATGCTCTAATGAAGAAGGAGGAACAATTGCCTCCTGTACCAGTCAGATCCAATTTGACAGTACACACATAAAAAGAATAAATAATAATAATAAAATAAATAAAAAAATACTATATAACATAGAAGAGTCTAGAAAGCATAATGCTGAGTGAATGAACTCAGTCTTGTAAGAACAAATACAGCATAAAGCTATTACTGTAAAAACAGAAGGGTAACTAATAAGATGTGTATAAATGTCTAAAAGGAGAAGTGGAAGACGAGGAAGAGGAGGAGGAGGAGGAGGCAGAGGTGGAAAATAGGGAAGAGAAGAAATCACTAAGATGGCAGAAATCAGTAGTGGGCAGATGAGGGGTTGTTGTTATTGTTAGGTGCCATCAAGTCCAGTATAGCTCATAGTGACTCTATGAAAAAAAAAAAAAGTCTGAACCCTGTTCTATCCTGTACCATCCTCACACTTCTTGACACACAAGAGCCTACTGCAGCAGTCAACAAATTAATCCACCTGGTCAAGGGTCTTTCTCTCCTTCACCGACCCTCCACCCTTCCCAGCATCATGTTTTTCTCCAAGGAACAGACCCTCCTAGCAAAACACCCAAAGTATGTGAGAAAAAGCCTCATCACTGTTGCCTCAAAACAGCATTCTGGCTGCCCCTTCTCCAAGACATATCTGTTTGTTCCCTTGGCAGACCATGGGGTGTTCACTGCTCTTCAATACTACAGCTCAAAGGTGTAAATTCTTTTTTAATTATCCTTATTCATGGTCCAGCTCTCCGATACATAGCAAGTAACTGGAAACACTATGGCCTGAATCAGATGCACCTCAGTCCTCAAACTGACATCATTACTCTTCAATAATTTGGAGAGGTTCTTAACTGTAGATTTTCCCAATACAATGCATCTATTTATTTCCTGACTGCTGGTACCAAGGTTGTTAATTGTGGATCCAAACAAGATGAAGCTGTTGACAGTTTCAGTCTCCTCTCCATCCATCATGATGTTGCCTATCGGTCCAGTGGTAAGAATCATTGTTTTCCTGACACTGAGATGCAATCCATAGTGAAGCCTGCATTCTTTGATCTTCTGCAAACAAGTGCTTCAAGCCCTCCTCATTTTCAGCTAGCAAGGTTGTGTCGTCTGCACAATGCAGGTTATTGATGAGTCTCCCTCCAATCCTGATAGACTCTTCATAAAGTTCATCTTCTTGAATAATTTGCTCAGCATACAGATTGAATAGGTATGAAGAATGAATACAAACCTGACACTCTCCCTTCTCAATTTTAAACCATGCAGTGTTGCCCTGCTCTGTTTCCAGTCTTGTCAGTGTCTGCCATAACTTGTTATCATCCACACAGTCAACTAAATGCCTTTGCATAGTAATAACGCACAAATATTCTGGGATTCCTTACTTTGAGCCAGGATCCATCTGATGTCAGTAATGATACCCTGGTGCTACAGCTTCTTCTAAATTCTGCTTGAAGTTCTGGAAGTTCACTATCTTTGTACTGTTCTAGCTGTTTCTGATGAGGGGTTGGGTGGTGAAATAATAGGAAACATCGAGTGGGATTTGAAAAGATGGAGTAATAATAGGCATAGATCAATAGTAATTGAGTCTATAAAACACGTCTATGAATGAATGATTGTGTGAAACACAATGTATACAAATTAAAACATAAAACAATGTATACAAATTAAAACATAAAACAAAATTTAAAAAGCATTATGCATGTACTTAATAGTAATAACACTACTTTCTGAAATATCTTTATTACTAAATGATTATAAAAAATGTGTCTACATATTCTTCTCACTCCTCACTCACATAGCAATCCTCTGTATAAGTCCCCTTAAAAAGATACAGATGTTTAGTAGAGATATAGTGCAAGATACGTAACTGTGAAATTAAAAATTTTAACATAACAGAGGTCTAAGCTACTCCTTTTAAGAGCACAGTATGAGCACAGAAACAGAGTAAGTAACGTTCTGAAAAAGATGAAATTATTTATGACAAACTTAAGACTAGATCCCAGGAGAAATATTAAGTTAGCCACTAAATGTAGATTATAAGAGCTGTTAATTAAAAATCTCCCCAAACCATAAGCCAAAGCCTATTTAAGACTTAAAAAGAACAGCATTTCCTAACTCTTTTATACCACTAACATAATTTTTTATATAAAGTCAATCTGGTTTCAACTCTTGATAATACATTTTTAAAAATCTGGTAAGAAATTCTGTAAGTTACAGAACAGTTTGCTCATCTGCATTGCTTTATTTTTATTATCTGCATCGCTTTAAAATTATCTGCACTGTTTAAAATTAAATTGTTTATTTGCAATATTCAATTTAAATAAATCTAAATTTTATTGTTAAAAATTAATAAATATACCAAAGTAAGGTAGAAAAATTTTACTCAGCTTGAGGATACTCAATGGTCAATTCTGTGACAATATGAGCATTATCATCACACCTCATCAACAATAGCAAAGTTCAATAGAGCAGCAAACAATAAATACTGGAGAGGCTGTGGAAGATTGGGACCCTTATTCACTGGTGGTGGGAGCATAAACTGGTACAACCACTATGGAAGGTGGTTTGGCATTTTCTCAAAAAGTAAGAAACAGAAATACCATTTGAAACAGCAATGCTACTACTGGGAATATACCCAAAGGAAACCAGAACTGCCATTCAAACAGATACAGGCACATCCATATTTATTGTTGTGTTATGTATGATAAAAAAAGAGGTGGAAGCAATCCAAGTGTACATCAACAAATGAATGGATAGAAGAACTATTGTATATTCATATGATGGAATACTATGCAGCACTGAAAAACAATGAACTAATAAAACATTACACAGCATGGGTGACTCTAGAGAACATTATGCTGAGTAAAATATTTCAGTCACAAATGAACAAATACTGCATAATACCACTTTTATAAAGCTGGTCTTACATGAGAGTTTGGGAGGTGAAAAGGTAAGATAATGAACAGTGAACTGGAATAGATGAAGGAAGGAACTGTTTAAAAGGAATATATGATTAGGAATTATATATATGACAACAGTTCAGAATAAGTAGTACACTGCAAAGAGGACTGGGGTAGGGGAAGGAGAGAGGTAAATGTACAACAATGAATGGTTAAAAAACCCAAAAATAGTGAACTGGAGGAGGGGGAAGTGAAAGAGGGAAAGAAGGTAAAAATGTGCAACAATGAATGAATGAAAATCTAACTTTTCTGTAAACTTTTGTTAAAATCACAAAATAAAAAATTTTATAAAAAGAATGATAATATGGTGCAACCGCTGTGGAAGGCGGTATGATGCTTTCTCAAAAAGTTGCAAATAGAGATACCATTTGACCCAGCAATTTCACTATTGGGAATATACCCCAAAGAGATCATAACTGACATCCAAGCAGATATAAGCACACCCATGTTTATCGCAGCTTTGCTCACAACAGCAAGGAGATGGAAACAACCTAAGTGCCCATTAACAAACAAATGGATAAGGGAGCTCTGGTGGCCTAGTGGCAAGAAGCTGTACTGCAATCCCAGAGGTACACAGTTTGAATCCACCAGATGCTCTGCTGGAGAAGGAGGGGCAATCTCCTCCTGTACCAGTCAGATCCGATTTGATGGTACACACACACAAAAATAATAACAAACAAATGGATAGAATTAATAGTAATAACACTACTTTCGGAAATATCTTTATTACTAAATGATTATAAAAAAATTTGTCTAAATATTCTTCTCACTCAATGGATAGAGAAGCTGTGGTATTTTCACACAATGGAATATTACGCTGCATTGAAAAACAAGGAACTCATGCAATATTATTCAAAATGGGTGACCCTGGAGGACATTATGCTGAGTGAAGTATCTCAGTCATAAAAGGACAAATACTGCATGGTGCCACTGTTGTAAAACAGGACTGACATCGGGGTTGGGGGGAGACTGAGAAAGATGGGATAAATAATGTACGCTACATTGAAACAGATGAGGGAGAAAATTGTTTAAAAGGGATATGTGGTTAGGTATTTTTGTCATGACGGGAATCCAGAGTGAAGGCTTTATAGTGCAGTGGACGTGGGGGGAGGGATTGTAAAACAATGAAAGAATCTTTCTTTTACTTTTCCAAGAGGGGAGTGTACTGGGGGAGGGTTGGGAGGGGAGAAAAGTGCAACAATGAACGAATGGAAACCCAAAGTCTGTAAATTTTCACTGAAACTAATAATAAAAAAAAATTTAAAAAAGAATGACAGTGATAATAGATTCTAACACTGAATAAAAGAGAATCCATGAGTGTGTGTATATATATGTATGTATATGTGTGTGTGTGTGAATATATATATATAATATTTTTAAAACTGAACATGTAAAGAAGACATGTAGATGGTATAATAAATGTATTACAACCATTAATAGTAATAATTAATTACTAGTAATTATTAAGTACCAAATCTATTGGGTAAAAAGTTACCAGGGAACAAGATAGTATAGTTTCAAAGTATACATCAAAGATTTCTTATTATACAAAGAGAGAAACGTTTCTTTAATATTAAAAAAATATATAGCAGACTCCACTTTAACAAACTTTGAATCTCACCAATAATGGGCTAATGGAGAAGACATGTTTCCTGATTTGATATTCTAAAAACAATATGCATTATGCAGATGACACAACCCTGCTTGCTGAAAGTAAGGAGGACCTGAAGTGCTTGCTGCAGAGGGTCAGGGACTGCAGCCTTCAATATGGATTGAGGCTCAATGTCAAGACAAAGATTCTCACCACTGGACCAATTGGCAGCATCAG
>NW_006399895.1:4014514-4020640 GCF_000299155.1 Elephantulus edwardii
GATTGATTTGGTGACTGGGGCAATCGGGATAAGTGTGTCGGAGACAGTGAGATTTGCACAGGACAGAGCAGAGTTTAGAGCTGTTGTACATAGGGTCGCAATGAGTCGCAAGCGACTCGACGGCACGTAACAACAACAAAAAGGATAAAAGAGTGTGAGAAAACAATCTGATCGCTCCAAACTGATGCATACTCTAGGAAACTACTATAAAAGTCAGTGTTACCAAGGACCAAAAAGAATGGACTGAATTGTGTCCTCCTAAATTATATGCTGTAAAGTCAAATCACTAATCCTTGAAGAACCCTATTATAGCATTTTATGATATAAATAAGGCCATATCAGTGCAAACCAATCACTTATGAAATGTAAAGAGAATAGATTAGGAACAGAATCATGATTGGGAGCAGAGAGATGCCATGCCATATGAAGACCAAAATGAGACTGAGGGCACTAGCTTTGGCAGCACATATACTAAAACAGGAACGATACAGAGAAGATTAGATTGGCATGGCCCCTGTGCAAGGATGACATGCAAATTCATGACGCATTCCATATATCTGCCTATTTAGCAGTTCCCTACCGAAGACTGGAGTGCTCAGCCTGCAGAAGACTGGTCTGCAGCCCCCACTGCTTAGGCCACTGAGTAGGTCAGAACAACCATCAAGCGGTCTTTAAGTGTTTTTTAAAAAGTGGAAATAAGGTTGATGAAAAAGAAACAATATGTTTCAAACAAAAAACCCCAAACAAACAGAGACTGAGGAACAGAGCTGAAAAGAGACAAGAACCCTCCTCCAGAGTCCACACAGAAAGCATTTCACCTTCAACCTCTTTAACTGTGGTAAGACAAATTTCTGATTATTAAAGCCATACATTAATGGTATTTTTGTCATAGCAGCATTAAGAAAGTTAGACAAGATCCGTCCTGCATTATTGGTGTTTGTTGTCATGTGCCGTTGAGTTGCTTGTGACTCATTGCAACCGTATATACAACAGCTCTGAACCCTGCTCTATTTTGAGCCAACCTCATTGTCTCTGACACACTCTCATCACCCCAATCACTGGGTCAATCCATCTCATCCAGGGTTTTCCTATCCTGTGCTGTTCCTCCACCTTTCCAAGCATGATGTCCTAAGAGATTAATCAACACATATGCTTAGTATATTACTTGAAAATTCTATGCCACTATTTGTCCATGTTGTGTGCCATAGAGTTGGAACTGACCCATAGCTGACCCTCCTGTGGGTTTTCAGAGGCAGTTAATTGCACAGGAGGAGACTGCTCTTTCTTCCCTGGTGGAGCAGCTGGTGGCCTAGAACCACGTGCCTTTTAGATTGCAGTGCAGCTTCTTGCCTCTAGGCCCCCAGAGGTCTCTGTAGACCACTATAGAAGTCAATTTTTCCCTTTATTTTATCCACACATTTACCCAAGTTCTAATGTAAATGATTTCTGGCTTGTTATCATTCTATGAAATAAAAAGGAAAAAATTGTTGGAGTAATGTGGTTGTGGTTAAACACTGTTGAGTAGGACTTATAGCAACCCTATGACCAACAGACTTGAACCCTGTCCTATCCTGTGCCATCCTCATTATATATGACACACTTGAGCCCACTGCTATAGTCACTGTGGCAACCTATCTCATCAAGGGTTGTCTTCTCTTTCACTGACCCTCTGCCTTTCCAAACATGATGTGCCTCTCCAAGGAATAACCTCTCCTAGCAACATACCTAAAGCACGTGAGATGAAGCTTTCTAATTTTTGCCTCCAAGGAGTATTCTAGCTGCACTTTCTCTAAGGTATTTGTTTGGGTTTTTTGAGTTCATGGGATATTTAGTCCTATTCTCCAACATCATAGCTCAAAGGCATTATTTTTCTTCTGTAATCATTATTCATTCCTCAGCTTTCAGATGCATAATAAGTGACTGAAAAGACTATGGCCTGAATCAGATAAAGCTTGGTTTTCAAGCTGACATCACTGCTCCTCAGTAATTTGAGATGGTCCCTGACAGCAGGCTTTCTTCAAAGGCGGTAAGTCTCCTGATCTGACTGCTGGTACCACGGATGTTGACTGTGGATCTAAACAAGATGAAATGGTTGACAACTTCAATATTTTCTCCATCTATCGTGATGCTGCTTATCAACATCTTAGTGAAGATTTCTGTCTTCTTGACGCTGAGATGCAATCCATATTGAAGGCTGTAGTTTTTGATCTTCCACAGCAAACATTTCAAGTTCTTACTTTCAGCAAGCAAAGTTGTGTCATCTACATAATGATGATTTTTTATAAGAATCCCTCTAATCCTTATTCCACATTCTTCTTCATAGAGTTCAGCTTCATGAATGATTTGTTCACCATACAGATTGAGTACATATGGAAAAAATTATATTAATAGGCTGATGAAAATGGAGAAATGAAGAAACTATTTTTTTTAAATCCCTCATAGTCAGAACAGAGCAGGGTAACACTGCATGGTTCAAAATTGGGAAGGGTGTACGCCAGGGATGCATCCTGTCTCCATACCTTTTCAACATGTATGCAGAGCAGATTATCCAAGAGGCTGGGCTCTATGAGGAGAATTGTGGGGTCAAGATTGGTGGACAATTTATCAACAATCTGCGTTATGCGGATGACACAACCCTGCTTGCTGAAACTGAAGAGGACCTGAAGCGCCTGCTGCAGAGTGTCAAGGACTACAGCCTACAATACGGACTGAGGCTCAATGTCAAGAAAACAAAGATTCTCACCACTGGACCAATTGGCAGCATCACGATGGATGGTGAAGAGACTGAGATTGTACACAGCTTTAGTTTGCTTGGCTCTGTAGTCAACAGTCTTGGCACCAGCAGCCAGGAAATTAAAAGGTGCATTGTAATGGGAAAGTCTGCTGTTAGGGACCTTTCCAAAGTACTGAAGAGCAATGGTGTCTCTCTGGAGACTAAGATGCGTCTGATACAGGCTATGGTCTTCGCAATCACTTGTTATGCATCAGAGAGTTGGACAGTGACCAGGGAGGATAGAAGGAGAATTGACGCCTTTGAGCTGTGGTGCTGGAGAAGAGTACTGAATGTACCATGGACTGCCAGGAAAACAAACAGATTCATTTTGGAGAGGATTAAACCAAGCTACTCCTTGGAGGCAAGGATTTTGGGGCTTCGTCTGACATACTTTGGACATGTTGCCAGGAGGGATGGGTCCTTGGAGAAGGACATCATGCTTGGGAGGGTGGAGGGACAGCGCAGGAGGGGAAGACCCTCTATGAGATGGATTGATTCGGTGACTGGGGTAATCGGGATGGGTGTGTCAGAGGCGGTGCAGTTGGCGCAGGATAGAGCAGGGTTTAGGGCTGTTGTGCATAGGGTCGCTATGGGTCGCAAATGACTCGACGGCACATAACAACAACAACAACAACAACAACAACATGTTATTAGGGTAACAGTTACTACATAGCCACCTTATAGTGAAATTTTACTTGTGAAAGATGATTTTCTAGTCTCTTACCCTTTAATCTGTTAAACAAATATTAATTATTGGAAGCAGGAGTGGCATCCACTTCTTAAACAACATGCCTCTGGAAACTGTGAACTTTGAATAACAATAATTATTGGAAGGCTTCAGGTCTTTTGTTCATAGGGTTGCTACGAGTTGTGCCTGATTCAACGGCAATCAACAACAACACATCATTCCGAATATTATCACTCTCTGACAAATATAGTCATGGTGAGTATTTAGTAGTATAATTCTAATAACATATGAGAAGTTAGTGAGAAAGCAGGACTCCACAGACAGAAATTTTCTCTTTAGTCTGCTTGTTAGGAATAGGTAGCTCAGACAGGGAAGATAAAGTTCTAGTCGGTGACATTTTTCTGATAGGAACTATTTTTCTAACAGCTTTTGTTGCCTTTCTCCAACTAAATTTTAAACTTTGTGGAGTTAGGTTATAATGAATGAGCTGTTATTAAATAACCTCAATGATCAATGGCCCTGCAGGCTTCTGTGTTTATTTTAAGGAGCTGATAAGAATAAGTCACACAGAAAGAGTACATAAGTTTTTACTGTTTGCTTCTTCTATAAATGAGTTAAATGGCTGGATAACAGAGTAATATAACTAGGTGGATTTTTATTAATAAACATGGGATTCATGAATATATTTTAAAATTCACTTTTGTATTCTTGTGGTCACTTAATTTTAATTTATAAAGTGTCAAAATTGTAATAAACTAACAACAACAATGCATGATAATGAGTGTATGAAAAACAATGTGAATAAAGAATAGTGTGAAACACAAATTATGTGAATTTTGTAAGCAAATCAATAAAATAATAATTAAAATATTGTAATAAACTATTATTATATCTGAAGTAAAAGATTTTTATGTCTGAGACAGTGATAAAGTTCATTCTCAGCTCTTATGATCCCTCACCCTCTGCCTTTGCTTCAAACAAAGGAGAATATAAGCCTCAGAATTTAAATATGTATATATAAAAAAATTGTTATAAAAAATAAGATGGTGGTAGGGAAGGAAATTCTTGAAAGAATTTCAGTTACAAATCTCCTTTTCAATCATTAACTGGATCACCTGAACATACACAGTGAAGATCATTCCTACAAATGGCACACTGTGATACTGATTCCAAGTAAAAAAAGTTCTAAAAGAGTAACCTCTATGTGTGTTGTTGTTGTTGTTACATGTCTTCAAGTAAAGTACAGTCCATGGTGACCCTATAAACAACACATCTGAACCCTGTCCTATCCCATGCTATCTTCACATTCCTGAGACAGCAGAGCATACTGGGGCAGCCACTGCAACAATCCTAAGTTAAGGGTCTTCCTTTCCTTTGCCAACCCTCTGCCCTTCCAAGTATGATGTTCCTCTTGAAAGAATAACCTCTCCTAGCATCATGTCTGAAATATGTGACACAAAGCTTTGTCATCTTTGTCTTCAAGGAACACTCCGGCTGCACTTTCTCCAAGACATATTTGTTTGATCTTTTGGAGTTCATGGGTTCAGTACTCTTCTCCAACACAACAACATAAAGGCATCAATTCTTGTCTCTCATCCCTATTCTTTGTCTAGCTCTCAGATGCTTTGCAACTGATCAGGAATACCATGGTTTGAATCAGGTGCACCTTAGTTCTCAAACTAGTATGATTGTTCCTGAATAAATCTGGAAAGATCCTAATTATTGCGGAAGTTAGGAGTAGTGAAAAACTCCTTGATTTCAAAAGGAAAAAAATCTATTACAATTAGAATCGCACATGTGCTTTGTAAGCTACTTATTGTTTTATTAATTAAGACTTCCTGTAGAAACATAGCACCTGTAATACCGTATTTCCTCCTTTGTCTTTGGGTCTTATTTTGGTCTGCTTATACATGTTAAATGCATTTTAAAGCTATTCCTGAGATAATAGTTTTTAAATTCAGGTGAGAAAGACTCAAGGTCGTATTTTGGTTCTGGTGGACTTGTTTTCTTTTTCTTCAACTTCAAATTGAATGTGCACATGAGTAATTAATGGTCTGTTCCCCAGTCAGTACTTAGCCTAGTTATAACTGCTGATATTGAGTTTCTTCATCAACTCTTTCCACAGATGTAGTCAATCTGATTCCTGTGTTGTCCACTGGGTGAGGTAGAGTGCATGCATACACTCATCATCTGTGTTTCCAAAAAAAGGTATTTGCTATGAATAAATCATTGATTGTACAAAATGCAATAATTTAATCTCCTAATTTCTGTCACCAAGTCTACTTACCAGTCCTTTTTTCCCAACATTTGCATTCTAGTTACCAATTATTGTTAATGAATCCTGATTGCATGTTTGGTCAATTTCAGCCTGTAAAGGTTGTTAGAAGTCCTTAATTTCCTCATCTTTGACTTCAGTTATTTTTTTTTTTTATGGTGAGAAAAATTTATTACATTTAGAATTAGCCTGGTGGACTCAGTTTAGATGATCCCAATTTTGTTGGCAACATCCAAAGCATCATAATCAGGAGCAAGTCGAACATAGGCCTTCTTCTCTCCATCAGGCCTAATCAAAGTGTTGACCTTAGCCACATCAATGTCATAGAGCTTCTTTACAGCTTGTTTAATTTGGTGGTTATTGGCCTTGACATCCACAGTGAACACAAGT
>NW_006399895.1:4020896-4031205 GCF_000299155.1 Elephantulus edwardii
CTTTCGGCGCCATCTTCGTAGAAAGGGTCTCTCAAACACCGACTTCAGTTATTGATGGTATATTTGAAGAATAGTTGTATTAGCAAGTCTTCCTTATATGTCTATTGATAATATCCTATCACTCAAGCAAGGATATCATCTAAGAAGAAATCAAACAGTGATTACAAAGACCAGGAATAAAAAAAAATGGATGTCAGAAGACACTCTGGAAATTGTACTAGAACACTGAAAAGCCAAAGTAAATGGTAGAAATGTCAAAGTAAAAAAAGATGGACAGAAGATTTCTAAGGGCAATATAAGAAGAAAATGTAAGGTATTATTACAAGATGTGCAAAAAGATGGAATTAGAAAAAAGGAAGAACCTGTTGAGCATTTTTCAAGCTAAAAGAACTGAAAAACATGCCTCTAGGTGTAATACTGAAGGATTTGATGGACAAAATCTTGACTGATTTAAGAAATATAAAAGGAAGATGAAAGGAATACACAAGAGAGTCTCTGTACCAAAAAGAACTGGCTGGCACAGAACCATTTCAGGAAGTAGCAATATAATCAACAATCAGTGGTAATGAAGGGAGAAGTTCAAGCTGCAATAAAAGCCTTGGCAAAACATAAAGTCCCAGGAATTGATGGAATACCAATTGACATGTTCCACCAAACAGATGAAGCTTGAATGTGCTCACCAGACTGTGCCAAGAAATCTGGAGGAAAGTAATCTGGACAACTGACTTCCAGCTGACTTCTCCAAGACACACAAATATGTCTTGGAGAAAGTGCGTCCCGGGTGCACCTTAGAAGCAAGTATGATGCAACTTGGTCCCATATACTTTGGTCATGTTGTAAGGAAGCATCAGATTCAGAAAAAGGCGGAGGATCAGAAAGAGAGGAAGACCCTCAACAAGATGGATTGACACAGGGCCTATAACAATGGACTCAAGAGTAATGGAGATGAAGATAGCACATGATAGAGTAGGGTTCAGATCCACTGCTCACAGGATCAGTATGTGTCATACCCAATGGCACCTGACCACAACATACATAGTTTTCCTACTAAACTTCTAATAGTCTAAAGTTGCTGGAGGCATAGATATGCTGATAAGTCCCAGGGTTATGTGTAGAGAAATAACATTATTATCTTATATATTCTTGATTTTAGTGACAAAAAGGGGTCTAGTGTATTATTTACAGATTCTCGTAAGAGTTTCAGATAATTTAAATGTAAAATCCAGAATCCTTAAAGGAATGGGGGTAGCATGAAGAGAATAAATCTAAAATCATACTGTCATTGGTAGAAGTCACTTTCAAAACCTGGTAAGTAACTTTTTAGAAATTTTTAACTCATTGTGCTTGAATTGTAAACTAAACAGTCTTAAACTGTAAAGGAAGACAATTTAAATTTACTTGGAAGTAGTAGAATTTTCTTATACATGGACAAATATCCCTTAAAATAATTTTACTTCCTTGAGGTATAAGTTCAAATACTTTAGAAGTGAGACACTGGCACCAAGATTTTTTATTTCCTTTAATACAATTTCACTGAATAATTCTGTGGCCAGTAAAATGATATCACTGTCATGAAGCTTTGAACAATTTTCTTAGAAATAGAAATTTACCAATGCTAGTTCAAATTGCTTTGAAAGAGTTGGCAAAAAATAAGGCCCCAGGAATTGACATATTTTTTAAAAAAACAAAAAGCAGTGGACATTTATTCCTCAATTTTTGTGCAAGAGTGTAAAGATGTATTTGAAAGAACCTGATGGCTAAAGAGCATCAGCCATGATCTTCAGGCTGGCCTGGTTTACAATTAGATTAGGAGAAGAAAAGGGAAAAAAGGTAATTTGCCTAGTTCACATAACAATCCTGGCAAACACAGTTGTTTACAATCCTTCTGGCAAACACAGTTGTTTACAAGTTTCAAACGACATTTTCCTCGAGTCAAAGGAAGACTTCAAAAAAGCTACACACAGTACAATTTAAAATTGGATGAATATCCTGTAAATGTTACTGCTGAGTAATTATGTATACTCTCCAACACAAGACTGTGCTCATGTTTCCCAGGTTTGGCCAATGTTTTTCACAATTGTAATCAAGCAGCAACCCCTTAGTGTTCTACATTCTATGTCCCAAGGGAACCCAAGGTTTTAGGTAGTGAAATGAAGCTTGTTGTTGTTGTTACGTGCCGTCAAGTTGTCTGAGACTCATAGCAACTCTATGTACAACAGCCCTAAACTCTCGCCTATCCTGTGCCAATTTCACCATCTCTGACACACCTACACCCATTGCCCCAGTCACCGAATCAATCCATCTCATTGAGAGTCTTACTCTCCTGCGTTCTCTCTCCACAGCCCCCTCCCCACCCCCAAGCATGACATTCCTCTCCAAGGACTGGTTCATCCTCGCAACATATCCAAAGTATGTCAGATGGAGCTTCTGAATCTTTGCCTCCAAGGACCAGCCTGGCTTCACCCTCTCCAGGACAAACATGTTCGTTTTCTTAGCAGTCCATGGTATATTCAACACTCTTTTCCAACACCACAGTTGAAAGGCATCAATTCTCCTTCTATCATCCCTGGTCCAGGACAAACCTGTTCTTTTTCTTAGCAGTCCATGGTATATTCAATACTCTTCTCCAGCACCACAGCTGAAAGGCAACAATTCTCATTCTATCAGCCCTAGTCATTGTCCAGCTCGTTGATGCATAGCAAGTGATTGCAAAGAGCATGGCATGTATCAGGTGCACCTTGGTCTCCAGAATGACACAGTTGCACTTCAGCACTTTAAAGAGGTCTCTAACCACAGAATTTCCCATTGCAATACATCTTTTAATTTCCTGGCTGCTGGTGCCAAGAGTGTTGACTGTGGAACAAATCAAAACTGTGAACAATATCAATCTCTTCACCATTCACTGTGATGCTGCCAATCGGCCCAGTGGTGAGAATCTTTTTTCTTGATAATGAGCCTCAAACCATAATGAAGGCTGCAGTCCCTGACCTTCCACAGCAAGCACTTCAGGTCCTCCTCAGTGTCAGCAAGCAGGGTTGTGTCATCTGCATAACGCAGATTGTTGATGATTCTTCCTCCAATCCTGATGCCACATTTCATCAGCATTGTTCTGTAAAAAGCTTTTCTGTCAGATACTTTTCTAAATTTGAGCATTCAGATTAAAACAGACTAGCCTAAAGAAGGACTGGCCATCCACTTCCAAAATAACAGGCCTTCGAAAACCTTATGTACAATAGAATACATTTAGATTAGCAGATAGGGCAACAGATGTGGAACTTTCAAGTATGGAAATACTAAGGCGGAGGAACAATTGTAAGCAGACACTAGTAGTTGGAACATAGAATGTGAGAACTATGAATGTAGGAAAAGTAGATATTGTTAAAGAAGAAATGGAATGCATGAATATCACCATACTAGGTATCGGCGAGATGAGATGGACTGGCATGGAACATTTTTAATCACATGATCATATGATCTATTATGCTGGAGATGAAAAGGTAAGGAAAAATGGGGTTGCTTTCATAGTTAAAAAAGTCATTTCTGATGTGTCATGAAATATTATATTGTAAGTGACAATATAATTGTGATAATATCCATATGTATACAAGGAAGTCCAGTGAATACCACTATCATTCAAATATATAAATCAAGAACCAGAGCCAAAAGAGGAAATAGATGATTTCTACCAAGTTCTGCAGTTAGAGATCGATCGAACATGCAATCAAGATGCATAACAGTGATGGGTGACTGGAATGCAAAAGTAGGGAACAGAGAAGGATCAGTAATTGGAAAGCATGGACTTGGTGACAAGAATTGAAGCTAGACACAGGAATATAGAATTTTGCACAATCAACTATTCATTGCAAATACATTTTATAAGAAATGCAGCTTAGCTTCAATAATAAAGGCAGTTTCTTATTTAGTTTAACAGTCATTTTTCTGGAATGCTGCACATCTAAGTTTTATGGAAGTGTTTTCAGCTTATGTCCTTATCTTGTTCAGTAAAATATTCTCAAGGTTTTTGGGGTTTTTTTGCTATGTAAACTGCAATTGTTTCATGATTTTAAAATGCAACCAATATAAATCAAAGTATTTCAGGTGTGGGGGGGAATCTGCCAATAATCTGAGCTAGACAAAATACCTAAAATCAAAAGCGTATTCATACAAAGTTGTATGTAATGACTGTAGTAATCAGTTTATTACACAGATTAATCATTCTTGAACACACAAGCTCCAGAGGAGCAATTGGGTCATGAAATGTACGAAAGCATTTCCATCAAATGCATTTTCACCCTTGTATCTAGGTAGACCTAAGCAATTAAAAACTTAAGAAAATAAAAGCTATTACCTATGTATTAACTGAGAAACCACATACAAACCAAAGAATATGGAAAAGGAGGATATTGCAGCTAATGTTATATGGATCTTGGCTGAAAGCAAGGAGTACCCGAGGAATGTCTATCCGTGTTTCATTGATTATGCAAAGGTGTTTGACTATGTGGATCACAAAACTGTGGCTAACTCTGAGAAGAATAGGAATCCCAGAACACTTGATCACGCTAATGCATGATTCTGGACCAGGAGGCAGTCGTCAGAATAGACCAAGAAAACACTACATGATTCAAATTGCAGAACAGATTATCCGGGAGGCTTGGCTCTATGAGGAGAAATGTGGCATAAGGACTGGAGGAAGACTCATCAACAATCTGTGTTATGCAGATGACACAACTTTGCTTGCTGAGACTGAGGAGGACCTGAACTGCTTGCTGCAGAAGGTCAGGGACTGCAGCCTTTAGGCTGATTGGCTGCATCATAATGGATGGTGAGAAGATTGAGATTGTTCATCGCTTCAGTTTGCTTGGCTCTAAAATCAACACTCTTGGTACCAGCAGCCAGGAAATCAAAAGACAAGTTACACTGGGAAAATCTACTGTTAGGGACCTCTCCAAAGTACTGAAGAACAATGGTGTCACTCTGGAGACTAAGGTGTGCCTGATACAGGCCATGGTCTTTGCAATCACTTGCTATGCATCAGAGAGCTGGAAGGAGAATGGATGCTTTTTAGCCGTGATGCTGGAGAAGAGTATTGGATATACCACGGACTGCAAAAAAAAAACAAAAACAAAACCAACCCAAACAGGTTCATCCAGGAGAGGGTTAAACCAGGCTACTCCTTGGAGGCAAGGATTCTGAGGCTTCATCTGACATACTTTGGACATGTGGCAAGAAGGGACCAGTCCTTGGATTAGGACGTCATTCTTGGGAGGGTGGAGAGACAGCACAGGAGGAGATGACCCTCATGAGGTGGACTGACTCAGTGACTGGGATAGTGGGAGTGGGTGTGACGGAGGGACATGTTACAAGGAGGGACCAGCGCAGGATCGGAAGACCCTCTATGAGGTGGACTGACTCAGTGACTGGGATAGTGAGAGTGGGTGTGACAGAAACAGTGAGACTGGCACAGGACAGAGCAGGGTTTAGGGTTGTTGTACAAAGAGTCACTATGAGTCGCAGGCCACTTGACAGCACATAACAACAACATTGTGATGGGAAAGTCTGCTGTTAGGGACCTCTCTAAAGTACTGAAGAGCAATGATGTCAGTCTGGAGACTAAAGTGCGCGTGAGACAGGTCATGGTCTTTGCAATCACTTGCTTTGCATCAGAGAGCTGGACAATGACTAGGGATGATAGAAGGAGAATTGATGTCTTTGAGCTGTGTTGTTGGAGTATTGAATATACCATGGACTGCTAAGAGAACAGACATGTTTGTCCTGGAGAGGGTGAAGCCTGGCTGCTCCTTGGAGGTAAGGATTCTGAAGCTTCGTCTGACATACTTTGGACATGTTGAAAGGAGGGACCAGTCTTTGCTAAGGAGGGTGCAGGGACAGCGCAGGAGAGGAAGACCCTTGATGAGATGAATTGATTCAGTGACTGGGGTAGTGGGGGGTAGGTGTGTCAGAGACACGAAAATTGGCACAAGATAGAGAAGGGTTTAGGGCTGTTGTGCACAGGGTTGGTTTAGGGCTGTTGTACACAGGGCTGCTATGAGTCGCAGGTGACTCAATGGCACGTAACAACAACAAAAACGTGTATTCTTTTTTTTAGCTTAATTAGCATTGGAAAATTAACCTCTTTGATGTGCAGTTCTGTAAATTTTACCACATGTATACATTTGTACTCTTATCACTATAATTACAAGAAAAAACCATTCTACCACCCAAAGAAATTCTCTCATTCTGCCTCTTTATTGTAAACAAACTCTTCCTTCTAACTCTAATCCCTATCAAATGTTAAGTTCTCCAGTATAACTTTAGTTTTTCAGAATGTCCTGTAATTGAAAGTATAATTGCTAGTCAAAAAGGTCAGTGATTTGAATTCACTAACTCTCTGTAGGAAAAGCTTTCTGCTTCTATGAAGGCTTTCTGCCCTGGAAACTGCAGGACAGCTCTACTCTATCCTACAGCCTCATCATGAGTTAACATCGATTCAGAAAGCAGTGGATTTGGTTTATCTGGGTTTTATAATTTAAGGAAAGATCAAGGTTCTAAATCAGAACATGTGGCAAAAGGAAATCAGAACATGTGGCAAAAGGTTTTTTTATAAAGCTGAAAAAAAATATGAAGCTGCTTCTATGGTAATGAATTCAATTATCTGAGGATTAGAAAAACTGATGGGAAGTATATTTTGATCCAAAATATGACTTTAATATACTATACTGTACTAAAACATACACAAAGATCTATTTTTAATTGAAGGACCATAATAATCAACTAAAATACCCAGTGTGAATCATTAAGTTCACTTAGCACTTTCAAATAGTACACCCTTTGAGAATGAAAAGGGGTTACCATACTACAGCTATGAAATGATTTGAAAGATTTTCATTAGAAAACAGGTCTGCAAGCAACAAATGCTGGCAAAGTTGTGGAGAGACTGGAATCCTTATTCACTGTTGGTGGAAGTGTAAAATGGTGCAACCACTGTGGAAGGCAGTATGGCACTTTCTCAAAAAATTGCAAATAGAGATACCATTTGACCCAGCAATTCCACTACTGGGAATATACCCCAAAGAGACCATAACTGCCACTCAAGCAGATATATGCACAACCATGTTTATTGTGGCTTTGCTCACAATAGTAAAGAGTTGGAAACAACCTAAGTGCCCATCAACAAACGAATGGATAGAGAAGCAGGGATATATTCACACAATGGAATACTACGCTGCATTGAAAAACAAGGAACTCATGCAATACTATTCAAAATGGGTGACCCTGGAGGACATTATGCTGAGGGAAGTATCTCAGTCACAAAAGGACAAATACTGCATGGTGCCACTGTTGCAGGACAGGACTGACCTCAGGGTTGGGGGAGGACTGAGAAAGATGGGTTCAATAATGTATACTGCACTAAAACAGATGAGGGAGGAAACTGTTTAAAAGGGATATGTGATTAGGTATTTTTGTCATGACGGGAGTCCAGAGTGAAGGCTGCATAGTAGATTGGACCTGGGTGGGGAGGGATTGCAAAACAATGAAAGAAATTTTTCTTCTCCTTTTCAAAGAGAGGAGTGTACTCGGGGGAGAGGGGAGGGGAGAAAGTATAACAAGGAATGGGAAACATAAAGTCTCTAAATTTTCATTGAAATTTATAATAAAAAAAATTTAAAAATAGAAAACAGGTCTGATTTGACACGTCGATAAAGAGTTTTAGGGAAAAAACCCTTTCATTGGTACCTTTAAGCGATATGTCATGTAATTCCTATGAGTAGGAATTTGCACTTTTTTTTTTTTTTAGGAATTTGTACTTTTTAGAATTCTTATTTTCCCAAGAGTAGAGTCAAGCAATAGTAGCACTCACCCACCTTCACTCACTAGCTCACTGTTGTCTGACTGCTTACAAGAGATGATTTTCTCCACCAATTGGTTGTAGCTGCAATTACCAACAGCTTTTACAATGTCATCGATCTGGAAAACAAGAGAACAAATGACTGACTCACTAATCATAAGATTAACAAAAACAATAAAACAAACCTGTATCAATCTGAAATTTTATCCTTTTGTCCTTCACCCAAAAATTTTCTGTTCATTTATAGTCTACAGTACAAAAATATTATCGTTATATTTCAATTATTAAGAAAATTATGAAAAAGAATTGTTACATACAATTTTATTTATCTTTAAACTGCATAATTTTCATTTAAGTGAAAAGCAATTTTATTTCTTCCTCTCCCACTCAATTTTATTTCTTAAGGTTGTATTTAAGTGGCTAAAACAAAAATTATTTCAGGGGAAAAACAAAAAAATTCCAGTATTGTTTTTACTTAAAAACAAATGTTTCATAATTAAAGTGAGACAAACATAAAGATATTAATTTACAAGATTAATCAAGTTTCTATTTTAATTCGTTCCTGGCAAATTATAAAACAAATATGAGTTTAGATTATATGCCTAAATGTAAGCACGAAAGCCATAAAATTCTTGTAAGAAAACATACGTGCAAATATTTATGGTTTTATGACTAAGTTTTCTAAGATATGATATCAAAAGTACAACAAAAATAAAAGGAAAAAAATCAAGCTAAACATTAAAATTTAAAGCTTTTATACATTGAAGGACATTGTTAAGAAAGTTAAATTAAAAAAACTTAAATGGCAACCAAGAGAATGGGGAAAATACATGCAAATCATCTATCTTTTAAGGAACAGGAATCTACAGTATATTAAGAACTCTTACAATTATATAATAAAAAGACAAATAGCACAATTTAAAAATGGGAAAAAGGCTGATGGTCCAATGAAGATTGGTGGTTCTCATAACCTTTTCAGCCTATGGTTCAAGTTTTCAAACAAAAGACAGGTTTACATGGTTAACAGTAACACCAGAAAGTACTCACTTCCTAAAACAATCAACCATACAAGACCAAAAGGCAGTATCTACTGAGGGAGAAAACTCAAAATGCAGGAAGGAACAGGATAAACTGATGAAAGGAAGCGAAAATCATAAGGAGCAAGTTAGGAGAGTGCGTTTACAATGTGGAGACTGTAAATAATGTCATAAAATCAGTGAGAATGATTGAACAGGAAACCAATTTGTTCTGTAAAATTTCACGCAAAGCACAATAAAAGATAACAAGTGATTAATGATTAATAAGTACATGAAAAGATGTCTGACACCACTAGTCATAAGAAAAATGCAAACAAATCTAAAAGAAATACCATTCATACTAACTCCATTTAAGAAAAGACAGACAATAACGAGTGTTGACAAGTGCCTGGACAAACCGTTATCTTATTTACTGTTGGCTGCAATGGAAAATGGTACTGCCATTGTGGAAAGCAGTAACAGTTTCTCAAAAGGCCATACACAGTTACCATGTCAGAACTGAACCATAGCTCACCCTCCAGTGGGTTTTCAGAGGCAGTAAACAGCATGAAAGGAGACTGCCTATCCTACTCCTGTGGAGTAGCTAGCTGGTGGATTTGAACCTTGTACCTTTTGTTTGTCACTATGAGTTGTACTTGACTCAATGTCAACTAACAACAACAACCTTTGTGAGGGCAGCACAATTCCTTACCACTTAGCCACCAGAGCTCCCTTAGAGTTATCATAAAAGTCAGCAATTCTACTCGTATGTAAATATTTAAAAAAAGAAAACATGTATTTTTCACTAAAAACTATATATGAATGTTCACAGCAGTATTAGTCACTAAGATGAAACTCCAGAGACTAATATCCATTCCAATACAGTAACATAAAAATCAATGATCCCTGGAAAATCTATTCTTACTTTAAAAGGCCAGACACACGCAAAAAAATCCTAAACTGATTTATTTATTATTTGTCCAGAATAAATAAATCTATATTGTTGTTGTTATGTGCCATCGAATCACTTGCGACTCATAGTGACCCTATGTACAACAAACAGCCCTCAACTCTGCTCTGCCTGTGCCAATCTCGCTGTCTCTGATACACCCAGCCCAATTACCCCAGTCAATGAATCAATCCCCCTCCTAGAGGGCCTTCTCCTCCTGCGCCGTACCTCCACCCTCCCAAGCATGACATCCCCGTCCAAGGACCAGTCCCTCCTTACAACATGTCCAAATTATGTCAGATGAAGTCTCAGGATCCTTGCCTCCTAGGAGCAGCCCGGTTGAAACCTCTCTAGGATGAATCTGAGGAGGACCGGAAGTGCTTGCTGCAGAGGGTCAAGAACTGCAGCCTCCAATATGGATTGAGGCTCAATGTCAAGAAGACAAAGATTCTCACCACTGGACCAACTGGCAGCATCAGGATGGATGGTGAAGAGATT
>NW_006399895.1:4031620-4033364 GCF_000299155.1 Elephantulus edwardii
CTATGAGGTGGATTGATTCAGTGACTGGGGTAATGGAGATGGGTGTATCGGAGACAGTGTGATTGGCACAGGATAGAGCAGAGTTTAGGGATTTTGTACATAGGGTCGCTATGAGTCGCAAGCGACTCGATGGCACATAAAACAACAAGGATGAATCTATTTGTTTTCTTAGCAGTCCATGGTACCCTCAATACTCTTATCCAGCACCACAGCTCAAAGGCAGCAATTCTCCTTTTATCTTCCCTAGTCACTGTCCAAGTCTCTGACGCATAATAAGTGATTTTAAGACTATGGCCTGTATCAGACGCACCTTAGTCTCCAGAGAGACACTCTAGAGACAGAAAATAAATCAGTGATTGCCTAAAACTTGAAGGATGGGGAAAGATGCAGAAGGACTAATGGTCACTGGATTTCTTCTTGGCAGGATAAAAAAGTGCAAAAAAGGACAAAAGTGATGGCTACAAAAATTCATGAACATACTGTCACTAAATTGTATACTTTGGAAGTGTGAGTTTTATGGTACATAAATCAGATCTCAGAAAAGTTCTTATTCATAAAAACACTTGAAAGTACTTCTATTGGCCACATCTGAGAAATTCAAGCCACAAAATCAATATAGAGAACATTTACAGCAGAATTATAAAATCACAAAATCATGATAGTAATAATCATCTCAGGTCACAATTATGAATAGATGCTAAAATTAGGGAATAAAAAATGTGTCTATGCACAACACCCTAAATACAAAGGAGCAAATATGTTACAATGACAAGCTCTTGCTTACAGCACACTAATCAACCAACCAAAATTACCAAATGTAATAGAAGAAAAGGATATTCTATATCTCCTAAAACACTGGGGAAAACATACTATTACATCTATAATAGTCTTTAAAAAATGTTTAGTATATATTTAATCAACAAAAAACATTAAGTAAATTAAAATTGAGACATTCAACAAGATAACTGATTTACAGTCTACAGCAATAAGGTCATGAAGAACAAGGAGGAAGCTTGTTCTAGAATAATGGAGGCAAAAAGAGACATGACATTTAAAGGAGGCACCTCTGTAATCCTGGACTGGACTTTAGATTTTATAAAGGACATCTGTGGTATAGAAGTAAAAATCTAAACAAGGTCTGTACATTAGAAAAAATAATTTTACCCTGTTTGTTGTTTTGGTTTTAGTGTCTTGGTTTGGCGGTGTTTTTTTTTCCTTGTTGTGTACTATTGAATCAGATCCGACTAGCACAGGAAGAGATTTACCCCTCCTCCAGTGGAACATAGGGTGGATTCGAAATGTGCACCTTCAAGATTGCAGTGCAGCGTCTTATCACTACGCCACCAGAGCTCCCTTTTTACCAAGGTTTAATGTTCTGATTGTTGGTCAATTAACTGATATATAGGAAAATGCCTTTGATTTTAAGAAATATACACTGGATTACATAGAAATAAAAAGTGATCTTATAAGCAACTTACTTTCAAACTATTTAGGAAACAGAAACCAAATACGCATGTATATATGTAGGTATCTATTCAGACATGATTTTGTCTTGTACATACAGTTTTAAATCTTTACAAGAGGAAACTGCCTATTTTTTTTAATCGGACACACCACCACACTTCTGAGTGGCAGCCCAGCACATAATGGACTAAGCCACAAGGGCTCCACATCTCTCCCTCTAAGAATGTTGTTGTTGTTGTTATGTGCCATTGAGTCGCTTGCAACTCATAGCGACCCTATG
>NW_006399895.1:4035369-4047583 GCF_000299155.1 Elephantulus edwardii
AGTTTAGGCTGCTTTGAAGGAAATGGCAAAAATAAGGCTCCAGGAATAGATGGTATACCAATTGACATATTTCAGCTAACAGATGCTGCTCTGTACGTGCTCACCAAGTAGTGCCAAGAAATCTGGAGAACAACCACTTGGCCAACTGACTGGAAGAGATCACTAAGAATATATATGAAAAATTAAACAAGTGTGATAAACTGTTAACAAAAAAGGGGAGGGGGGGAAAGAATATAGCTAGTGGCAGAAGACTCCCATGAGGGAAACCTATTCCTGGCCAGTATTCCTTAAATATAGTTACCACTCATGTGTCAGTGGACACATGCATGCTGCTATGACTGTTGAACAGGTTTCAGTGGAACTGACAGACTATGAGGTAAGATCTGGCAAACTACACTTGAAAACCATTCAATGAAAATCTTCTGGGTCACAGTGATCTAATCCTGCAGAGCTGAGTCAACAGCAGCTAACACAAATAACAGGGAAGTATGAGTGAAAAGGATATAGAAATACTTGTTTTTTGCAGCTTTGAAAAAAGCCTTAGATTATTTATTAAGGAATAAGTAAGACTACCATATTCTACGATTCTCACAACTGGACCAATTGGCAGCATCAGGATGGATGGTGAAGAGATTGAGATTGTTCACAGCTTTAGTTTCCTTGGCTCCAAAATCAACAGTCTTGGCACCAGCAGCCAGGAAATTAAAAGAAGCATTGTGATAGGGAAATCTGCTGTTAGGGAACTCTCTAAAGTACTGAAGAGCAATGATATCTCGCTGGAGACTAAGGTGTGTCTGATACAGGCCATGGTCTTTGCAATCACTTGTTATGCATCAGAAAGTTAGAGAATGACTAAGGAGGATAGAAGGAGAATTGATGCCTTTGAGCTTTGGTGTTTAAGAAGAGTATTAAGGGTACCATGGACTGCTAAGAACACAAATAGATTCATCCTGGAAAGGGTTAAACCGGGCCACTCCTTGGAGGCAAGGATTCTGAGACTTTGTCTGACATGTTGTAAGGAGAGACCGGTTCTTGGAGAAAGACATCACGCTTGGGAGAATGGAGGGCAGGCGCAGGAGGGGAAGGCCCTCTAGGAGATGGATTGATTCTGTGACTGGGGTAATCGGGATGAGTGTATTGGAGACAGTGAGATTGGCACAGGACAGAACAGAGTTTAGGGCTGTTGTACATAGGGTCGCTATGAGTCGCAAGTGACTCGACGGCACATAACAACAACCAACACCATATTCTATCTAATCTGCTAATAATAGGATAAAACTGAGTAAAAGATAAAAATGCTGAGGATTTACAAGTATTAACAACAGCAGTTAAGCTGGGTATATAAAGAAAAACTTGAAGAACGACCATGAGGAAGGGGAAGTTTGCTGGGGTGGCAGTTCTTTTAACTTTTGGTTGTGAATAGAGGATGGTATTGGCTTAGCTGATGTAGAGTAAAAGGTCAAAAGAGAAACTACCATTTTGGCTAAAGGAGCAGATAAAGAATTCTCTCTGTAAGGGAAGTGTGAAGAGAATGCCCACCTTGTTTGTGTCTCTTTGGGTATGGCACCACAGGCTTCCTCAGTTATTAAGCAGCACTATGTCAGCACCAAAGGCAATACAGGAACCGTAAAGCCACCAAGTTTGCCAAGTGTAGAAGAAAGTCTTGTTTTTTCTGTTTCTCTCAATGCCCTGAGGGTGACCCCAGTCACATAAAATCGAGAGGAGTAGGTAGTGAAGACAATAAAAAAGAAACTCATTCTTTTCTACCCAGTCGAGAACCAGAAAAAGGAGGCTGTAAGAGGCCTTCTTATGTAGGAGAAAACATAAAGATGATGCACAACCTGAGAAACTCAGTTATTGTCATCAGGTTAGAACCAACTTATAGCTAACCCTCCAGTGAGTTTTCAAGGTTGTAAATCACATGGTAAGAGACTGCTCATCTTTCTCCTATGGAGCTGGTGTTCGATCTGAATCCCCATAGGGGCATCTTTGCTTTTTAGTTAGCAAGGCAATTCTCTTGGCCTGTGCCAGCCAAATCCTCTTCTGCTGTGTATTAACTGACTGACACAAATTTCCTACTTAATGCTAGATCTCAATAAGAGCACAGCAAAGACTGACAACTGAACTAGGAATGGCAGATACATGAAAAAGCTCAGCTTCGTTAATCATTGTTGTTATGTGCTATCTAGTCACCTGCTACTCATAGAACAGCTCTGAACTCTGCTCTTTCCTGAGCTACCCTTATTGTCTCTGACACACCCATCTCCATTCTCCTGTTCAGTGAGTCAATCCATCTTATCAAGGGTCTTCCTCTTTTGTGCTGTCCCTC
The DNA here is from genome assembly GCF_000299155.1 of Elephantulus edwardii. NCBI lineage: Eukaryota > Metazoa > Chordata > Mammalia > Macroscelidea > Macroscelididae > Elephantulus > Elephantulus edwardii. The sequence goes on from NW_006399895.1 coordinate 4,037,699, forward strand.
CATCTTCCCTAGTATGATGTTCTTCTCCAAGGGGTCCTTCCTTGCAACATGCCCAAAGTATGTCAGACAGAGCTTCAGAATCCTTGTGTCCAAGAAGCATCCTGGTTTTACCCTCTCTTTGTTCTCCTAGCAGTCCACAGTACATTCAATACTCGTCTCCAGCACTGCAGCTCAAAGACATCAATTCTCTTTCTATCATCCCTAGTCATTGTCCAGCTTTTTGATATATAGTACGTAATTGCAAAGACCATGGCCTAGATCAGGCACATCTTAGTCTCCAGACTGACATCGTTGCTCTTCAATATTCTGGAGATATCCCTGGCAGCAGACTTTCCCAGTTCAATTTGTTCAATTTGATTTCCTTGCTGCTGGTACCAAGATTGTTGACTGTTGATTTTCCCAGCAAACTAAAGCTGTTAACAATCTCAATCTCTTCATTGTCTATCATGATGCTGCCAATTGGTCCAGTGGTGGAAATCTTTGTTTTCTTGATATTGAGCTATAATCCATATTGAAGGCTGCAGTCCTTGATCTTCCGCAGCAAGCACTTCAGGTCCTCCAGTTTTAGCAAGCAAGGTTGTGTCCTCTGCATAACACAGGCATTGATAAGTCTTCCTTCAATCCTAATGCCACATTCCTCCTCATAGAGCCTAGCCTCAAAGATAATCTGTTCCGCATATAGATCGAAAAGCTATGAAAATAGGACACATCCCTGGTGTACACTCTTCCCAACTTAAAACCATGCAGTGTTCACTTGCAGAAAACTGAAGCAGGATGTACACTTCATAACGTACACAAAAATCAACTCAAGGTGGATCAGAGACCTGAGGATAAAGTCCCAAACCATAAAGAACATAAAAGACAAAGTGGGACTAGGCTATGACTAGCCCTAGCCTATGGTATAGAGAGGATGACAAATACAGCGAGAAATATATAATCAGGAGAGGATAAAATTGATGAATGATCCCTTAAAGATAAAACCATTGTATGCATCAAAAACTTTTTCCAGCAGGTGAAAAGAAAACCTACTGACTGGGAAAAAACATTTGGAAACACTATTTCAGACAAGGGTCTCATAACAGAAGTTTACAGAATACTATAAGACTTCCACAAGAAAAAGACTGATAACCCAATTACAAAATGGGCAAGCAACATGGAAAAGACTTTTCACAGAGGAAGATATTCAGATGACCAACAGATACATGAAGAAATGCTCAAAATCACTGGCAATAAGAGATGCAAATCAAAACCACAGTGAGATACCATCTCAACCCAGTAGCAATGGCCAAGATACCATCTCAACCCTGTCGCAATGGCAAAGCTTAACAGGATAGCAAGCAAGAATGCTGGAGAGGCTGTGGAGAGATGAGAACTCTCATACACTATTGGGATTGTAAAATGGTAGAACCACTTTAGAAGGCAGTTTGGCGTTTCCTCAAAAACATGAACATAGAAATTTCATCTGATCCAGATCTATTCTAATGCTATATTCCAGAAATAAACCCTGAGTAAAGTAGATCTGAGACACAAATGGAGATGTGTACAACAATGTTCATAGCAGCGCTATCCACAATCGCAAGAACATGGGAACACCCATGTGTCCAAAAACTATCAAATGGACTGAGAAATTGTGGTACATTCACATAATGGAGTACTACACAGCACTCAAGAGCAACAATTTTGAAAATTATTACATAACTTGGGAGAGACTAGAGAGCATTATCATGAGTGAACTAACTCAGTCTCATAACAACAAAAAATGTGGTAAGACTATTATTGTAAAAAGAGAAAGTTAGTAAAAGGTGTATGGGGATCCATGAGGCTAAGGGTGAGGATGGGCAGGGGGAAATCTTAGGGTTGCCCAGTTTGGTGGGTGGAATGAGGTGGGTAAAGGAAATGGGAAAGATTCAATGGGGACCTGAAAAGACAGGATAATGTTAGGTTTAACGGGGATTAAGTTTGTAAAATATAATGTATGGGAATGATTGTATGAAACACAGTATGAATGAAGCAAAGTATGAAACACAATGTATGTGTTTTTATGCAAATCAATATAAAATATATCAAAAAACCAACCAACCAACCCACAATGAAGTATCACATAGCTGCTGAAATGCAAACCCAGGCAAACCCCAATACTGTCAAAGGCTTTGGAAGACGTACAGCTAGTAGAACTCTCATATACTTCTAGCACTAATACAAAATGAAACAGCCAGTTTGGACAAGAGTCAGTTTCTTTAAATATTCATCTATTGCATGACCCCGCAATCCCACACCCTGGCATTTATTTACCCAAAAGAAACTAAAAGCTACATTTACTCAAAATAAATTACAACTTATATTTACTAAAACATCTGTATGTGGAAGTTTGTTGATGATGTTGCTGTTGGTTGTCATCAAGGCGACTTCAAATCATAGTAATCTTCTCTATAGAAGAATAAAACACTGCCCAGTCCTGGGCCATCCTCACAATCCCTGATGTGCTTAAACCCTTCGTACAGAGACTGTGTCAATCCACCTATTTTTTTTAATTATTACTATCTGCTTTACCAATGATGTCTTTCTACAGGGACAAGCCTCTCCTAATAATGTGCCCAAAGTATGTGAGATGATGTCTCATTCACCTTCTTTGCTTCTGGCATTCTGGCTGTGCTTCTTTTTTAAGGAAGACTGATTCATTCTTTTGGCAGCCCATGTTATAGTCAACATTCAACAGCACGATTTAAAGGCATCAATGCTAGTTCAGTCTTCCTCTCATTGTCCAACTTTCAGATGCACATGAGGTGACTGAAAATATTATGGTTTGGGTCAGGTGCACCTTTATTCTCAATGTAGTATCTTTGCTTTGCAGCACTTTAAAGAGCTGTTTTACAGCCAATTTGCCCAGTAAATTCATTGTTTGATTCTTGACTGCCTGGTCCATGATTGCTGATTATGTTTCCTAAAAAAAAAAAAAAATTAAATACTAGACAACTTCAATATTTTACCTATTGATTATAATATCATTTATTGGTTCAGTTGTGAGGGGTTTTTGTTTTCTGATATTGAGGTCTAATACACATCGAAGGCTTCATCACTAAGTGCTTCAAGTCAATTACTCATATGTAAGCTCATGATGAAGCTGAAGAAAATGAAAATAAATCTAGAGAGTCAAAATACAACCTTGCGTATAACCCTGAATTTAGAGATCATTTTAAGAATAGATTTGATGCACTCAGTATTAATGATAAAAGATCAGAAGACTTGTGGGATGACATCAAGGACATCATACAGGATGAAAGTAAAAAAGGTCATTAAAAAGGTAAAGGGGAAAAAAAGACTGAAATGGACATCAGAAGAGACTGTGAATATTGAGAGCCCTTTTATTTATAATGAACAGAACCTGTTAACAACACATTATCTTTCAAATAATGAATGGACAAACTTTGGTATATCTACACAAGTGAATGCTATTCAGCAAGAAAAAGGAAGAGGCTATTGACATGTGTCATTAAAAAATAAAACAAAATAGAAACCAAACGTGCCAACCCAGAACCTACTGCCATCAAGTTTATTTCAATTCTTAGTAACCCTGTAAGGATAAAGTTGTTGTTGTTAATTGTGTTCGAGTCAAGTACGACTCATAGCAACCCTATGAACAAAAGGCTTGAAGCCCCTCTGCAACTATCGACATTTAAAAAAGATTATAGGGTTTTTCTGGAAGCATGTTACTTAGGACATAGATGCCACTCCTGCTTCCAAAAGGATAAAGGAGAACTGTCCTATTGAAGCCTGCAAATCATTATAGAGACTGAGTGCCTCATCTATCTCCCAAAGACGAGATGGTGGGTTTGAACTGCAGACCTATGGTTAGCAACCAAATGCTTTAATTACCATGTCACCAGAGATTACAATACACGATACAGATGAACTACAATTGCATTATGCTAAGTGAAATAAATCAAACTTATGTGAACACATGTTTTGACTCCATTTATATCACATTCTAGAAAAAACAAAAATTAAAAGGACAGAATATATCAGTGATTAACAGGTATTATAGGCAGGAGAAGGGGCCAACTACAAATTGGAAATATGAGAAAATCTGGGAAACAGGTGGAACTTCTTCATTCTGGATGTGGTTACATAGCTTGATACATATATGCCATCAAACTGATTGAGTCTGAGTGACTGCATGTAAGGAGAACTGCAGCATAGAGTTTTTGAGGTTATAATCTGGTTTTTGTTTTGGGTTTGGTTGTTTTTTTGTTTTGTTTTTTTTTAGTTTTTGTGTGTGTACCGTCAAATTGGATCTAACTGGTACAGAGGAGATCGTCTCTCCTTATCCAGCAGATCTGGTGGAATCGAACCGCACACCTCTGGGATTGCAGATCAGCAGGCTTTTCCCTTGAGGCTTCAATGGTTATTTGGTCTTTTGATTTAGCCAACAAGAACTTGACATTTGTGGTATTATGGCTTTGCAACTCAGAACTATGTATGCTGTTCTTGTTGTTGGGTACTGTTGAGAAGAAATCAACACAGCTGACCTTTTAGTGAGTTTTCAGAGGCAGTTAACTGCCTGGGAGGAGAATGCACAGCTTTCTCCGGCAGAGCTGATGGTGGATTCAAACCACATACGTTTGGGTTTTCAGTGCAACTTCTTACCAGTAAACCACCAAAATTCTCTCAGAACTGTATATATAAGGTGAATTTACTGTGTGTTAATGATCAAAAAAAGAGGTCACTTTTGAAAGCCATTTTAAGAAGAGACTAGAATGGGGTAAAAGTTGAAGAACAGACAGCAGTAAAAAATCTAAATAGAAGATGTGCACTGAGCTATCTGGTGGCTTACTGATAAACTATGGGTTTGTTCTGACTAGATGGTACATGGTAATAGCAGAGATTGTATGCAAAATATTTTCTGGGAGTGCAAAAATGAATGAATGGAAATCCAAAATCTCTGTAAATGTTCATTAAAATTAATAAAATTTTAAAAAAATTAATAAAAAATATTTTTTGGGGAGAAAGTTAACAGGACTTGCTAAGAAACTAACTGTAAATGAGAAGTATCATGGATATTTCTGAGGGTTTTTTAAATTACCAACTGTGTATACGATGACACTATTGATGGAGATGAAAAAGACATGTATGATATGATTGGAAAGAGAAAGTGGAAATAGAATTCAGTTTTAGATATGTAATGTTTCAGGTTCCTATTAGATAGTCAATGGAGATGTCAGGTTAGCAGCTGGGTCTGTAAATTTGAATATCTGGAGAGAAATCAAGGCTAGATAAATAAACTGGGAAGTCATCTACTTACAGGTAGTATTTATAATATGGAATGAGATCCCCAAAAGAGAAAAAGTTAGTGAAGAAGAGAAGACACTAAACCAGTCCTTGTAGTTGTAGTGTACCACAGAGTTGGAACAAACCATAGCTGACCCTCCAGGGGGGTTTTCAGAAGCCGTTAATCACACAAAAGGAGATTACCTATCCTTCTGCAGAGCAATCCTTAACATATTTTTTAAAAAGTTATAATCAACTAATTAATATCCCCTCTCAAATTCAAGTCACATTTCTCACTGAAGCTCTATATTGATTATTGTTTAAATTCCAAAATCTTCTTAGCTACAGAGAAGTTCATCATCTACAGAAGATTGTTTTAATGAACAACATCTAGATTTGACCTTATTTTAAGCCAGGAGATAGAATATAACATTTGCTAAGCACATTGTTTTAAGTACTAACCTAAGTGCATCATTTACAGTCTTTGACTTAATCATCACAGTGATAGATATGGCAATCATTACCATTCCTCATTTTACAAATGAGAAAATGAGGCTCGTTAAAGGTAAGTAATTTGGAAGGGAGCTCTGGTGGCCTAGTGGCAAGTAGCTGCACTGCAATCCCAGAGGTATGTGGTTTAAATCCACCAGATGCTCTGCTGGAGAAGGGGCAATCTCCTATACCAGTCAGATTTTATTTGATAGTACACACACACACACACATAGTGAAATAATAAAAAAAGGTGGAAGATCTATTAACAATCTGCGTTATGCAGATGACACAACCCTGCTTGCTGAAACTGAGGAAGACCTCCTGCATTTGCTGCAGAGGGTCAAGGACTGCAGCCTTCAGTATGGACTGAGGCTCAATGTCAAGAAGACAAAGATTCTCACCACTGGATAAATTGGTAGCATCAGGATGGATGGCAAAGAGATTGAGTTTGTTCACAGCTTCAGTGTGCTCAGCTCCATGGTCAACACTCTTGGCACCAGCAGCCAGGAAATAAAAAGTGTATTGCGATGGGAAAGTCTGCTGTTAGGGACCTCTCTAAAGTACTCAAGAGCAACGGTGTCTCTCTTGAGACTAAGGTGTGCCTGATACAGGCCACGGTCTTTGCAATCACTTGTTATGCATCAGAGAGTTGGACAATGACTAGGGAGGATAGAAGAAGAATTGATGCCTTTGAGCTGTGGTGCTGGAGAAGAGTATTGAATGTACCATGGACTGTCAAGAAAACAAACAGATTCGTCCTAGAGAGGGTTAAACCAGGCTACTCCTTGGAGGCAAGGATTCTAGGGCTTCGTCTGACATACTTTGGACATGTTGTAAGGAGAGACAGGTCCTTGGAGAAGGACATCATGCTTGGTAGGGTGGAGGGACAGTGCAGGAAGGGAAAACCCTCTATGAGGTAGACTGATACAGTGACTGGGGTATTCGGGATGGGTGTGTCAGAGTCAATGCGATCGGCACAGGATAGAGCAGGGCTTAGGGCTGTCGTACATAGGGTCGCCATGAGTCGCAAACAACTCGACAGCACATAACAACAACAACAACAACAAAAGATTGATACCCTTAAAAAAAAGGTAAGTAATTTGAACTATAAGTTTACAAAGCATATCACAAATTCTAAGCCTAACTGCTCTTCAGACAAACATACTAAAGAAAAATAACCAGGCAAGCAAAAGAATTGTTCTAGAGGAATTGTGTAGCAGAATGTGTGTTTCTGCATATATTTGTGAGTGTGGAAGAGGTAAAACTAGAAGAAAGGTAGAGTTGAAGAGGAAACAGTATAGGGACATAGAAATCATTCTAATTTGAGAATTTAAACAGTCAAGTTAAGACTGATCCTGGAAATTGCAGATGGAACTGTACAAAACTATCAATGAAGAGAGGATTAACATAAGAAAACATGAAAGGAGTGATTAAAAACAAGGTTTTACTTTTCAGGGTTTTGTGTTGTTGGTTTTTTTTAAATTTGGAATGAGAGAAAATTGTCTGAAAGATGATGTGGAAGTATCCTTTCTAAAGATAAAATGGAGTAAGAGGCTATGTGCTAGGATTTGAGGGATCAGGAAGACAAGATTTTGAGCAATTACCCATAGTTTTATTTATTTTACTATTAGACAAAGAAGACTTCAAAGTACAGAAAACATAGAAAATACATAATGATAAGTTCAGATCATCAAGATGATTATGCTGTGTGCTGCTGAGTCCATTCTGTCGCCTAGAGACCCTATAAAGCAGTGTAGAACTGCTCCACAGGGTTTCTTTAAGCCAGAATCTTTACAGGAACAGATCAGCAACTCTGATTTCTTGTGGAGTAGTTGCTGGGTTCAAACCAATGACCAACTGATTGCTTGAACTACTGTGCCAATAGAGAGTTCTGGTGGTTGAGTGGAAAGACACTATACTGCCACTCCAAGGCAGATGGTTCAAATCCACCAACTGCTCCACAAAGATGAGCAATAGTCTCTGACTTGATGGTACCAATCAACCTACATTGTGCAACTAGACCTTCAAATACACCTATATGTACGTACCAAGAAACAGAGTTGCAAAGTATGTGAAGAAAGAGTTGAAAGAAGTCAATCAAGAAATCCCAAATTAATAATTATAGCTGGATATATCAATAATTGACAGAACAACTAGACATAAGTCATAAGGACACAGAACTCAGTAACATTAATCAACATTAAAAGAACATTCTACCCAACAATATATACTATTTCAATCACCTAAAGAAGATATTCCAAGATGGACCATATTCAGTCTCAACAAATTTTAGAAAGCTAAAATAATGTAGTGTACGATTTCTGACTACAATGGAATCAAATGAGGAATCAGTAATTCCAATCTCTTGGGACTCATCCCAACTACCAGACACTGTTCACCCACCTACACAAGCCTAAACACTCACCTTAACAAAAAGATAAAAAACAAAACCCACTATTTGCTTGGAAACGAATACTTCTAAATAATAAACTATGGTTCAAAAAGAAAAGTAGCAAGGGTAATAAAAAAATACATCGAATTGAGTAAAACAGAAAATAAACCATAATCCAATATGTGGGTTACAGCTAAAGCAATAATGAAAGAAAATTTTATAATATTGAATGGATGTAAAGAAAGAGCGGGGGGGGGGGGGCAGAGAAACACCCCCAAAGAGTAAAAGTTTCCAAACAATAAGTTCTCACCAGAATTTGAGAACAAATTAAACACTAAATAAGTAGTATAAAGAGCTGAAATCAACAAAACTCAAAACCAAAAATGAATAGAAATGAAACAAAGAATCAAATTTTCAAAAGACTGCTAAAATTGACACACTTCTAGCAAGACTACCAATAAACAGAAAAGACAAGACACAAATTGACAACATCAAGAATGAAATGGGCTATCACTAGACACTGCAGACATTAAAAAGATGATAAAGGAATAAATCGACTTCTCTTTTGCTATCCCTTTACTATTTAACATCTGGCAAAAAATATAATGGCAATTTTGTACATTTACAATGTACATGTGGCATAATGAGAACACAGATAAGAGGCAGAAGTAGCACTGGCTGTGATGGCTAAAGCTATGTGCCAACTTGAGTGGACTCTGATTCTCAATTGTTTGGCAACTATGTAAGGATTTAATTTGACAGTCATGTATTAAAGGAGTCATCTTTCATTTTCACATATTGCTTACCTTTGCAAAATGATCTTGCCTTTGGAACCTAATCATGGGAACAAGTGAGGAGTGGCATCCACTTCCTAAATAACATGCCTCCGGAAACTATGAACTTTGATAAATGTCGATCATTGTAGAGGCTTCAGGCCTTTTGTTCATAGGGTCGCTATGAGTCGTACTCCACTCAAAGGCAATCAACAACAACAACAAACTAAAAATAATTACACACAAATAAATCTGACAATTCAAAATAGAGCAATTCCTTGAAAAGCACAAAATCACAAGGCTCACCAATTAATAACTATTTAAATAATCTCCTAATCAAGAAAGAAACTATATACATATGTTAAAACTTCTCAAAAAGATATCACCAGACGGTTTCACTAGAGGAGCCTTGATGACACAAAGGTTAAGCACTCAGCTGCTGACCTAAAGGTCACCAGTTTGAACCCACCAACTGCAAACAGAGGATGCAACAATCCACTTCCATGGATTTATTCCATCGATTTATATCCTTTGAAAGCCTATGGTAAAGTTCTATACTTAGAATTTTGATTTTATTTTTTTACACTGCTGTGTAATAAATTATTTATTGACCCCTGTAAGGTTTTTGCCCCAAAGTGTGACACCAGACATGATTATCATGTCCCATGTGTCTTTTTGTGCTTCAGGTTATGACTGCAAAACAAACACACTTAGCATTTGACAACAGGAAAAATAGGAGGCACAAACAAATCAAAAGAATGATATTTGTCCCCGCCAGACGGGCCGGGAAGAGACCCAAGAAGAGCAATAGTCAGCCATCCACCAGGGAACTCCGCCACTGTGCGACCCCCCTGCAGCCCACATCTGTGTGACCCCCGACACACAGGGTGCTGCTGCATAAACAACCAGCAGCGCCCAAGCCCCGCCCCCACCTCTTGGTGGTAGTGTCCAAGCCCTGCGCTC
>NW_006399895.1:4054013-4058520 GCF_000299155.1 Elephantulus edwardii
AAGAAGAACGAACTGGGGAGGAAGGTGGAGAAAACAGTGCAACAATGAATGAATGAAAACCCAAAATCTCTGTAAATGTTCATTAAAACTAATAAAATTTAAGAATGAAAAAATAAAGAATGATATTTGTGGGTTGTTTTGGGGGGCTCCCATTCCAGTTTGGGTTAGACAGTAGCCACTTTCTATCCACACTCCTTCATGTCCCAAAGGAATTGCTCCTATAACACCTTTCTCCATGGTGGTATATGGATCGATCTGTCATTTTACCTGGACCAAGAGTCGTATGTCAAGGTGAACAGAAGTGTACAGATTTGATCAGCAGGCACTCAACAAATACATATTGATTTAACACACAAAAGTGAGAGTCACAAGTTAAAGAGGGGGACTCCTAATTCTCTCCCCTTATAGCTGTATCCACAACAAAACCATATCACCTTCTGCACAAGGTCTGAGATGGTGTCTCACTTTATTTTTCTCTTCTGCTTTCATGCCTTTCCTAGAAAATGCTTCCTGACAAAGTAAAAGGTGTTCCTTTCAGGAACTCTCAGATATGTGCATTCAGGCTCAGTAGCTCCCATTCAGTAGTAACTGCCATCGTGACAACTGGTTCAATGATTACTGGAGGTTTCTTTGGCTGGGCATTCTGACATCTCAGGATAATTTAAAACTCACCAAGATGGGCTTTGGGTGGAAACTCAAAGCAACGATATCCTTTCCTTGTGTTAATTACATTTACAGAGTGCACTGGATTCAAAACTCAACTCAATATCATCCAGTAAAAACTCAAGAGCTGACATTCCAGCAGGTAGAACTTTAATTGAGAACAAAGGTTATTAAGAATAAAAATTGACTCGAAGGCAATGGGTTTTCTTTCACTCGAGAATTCTATCAAATGTTTAAAGAAGAATTAAGATCAATTTTATATAATCTCTTTCTGAAAAATAAAAAAGCAGGGTAACACTTCTCAATTGTATTGCTGAGTTGTCTTCAACACAGCAACCCTATGTACAATAGCTCTGAAGCCTCCCCTGCCCTGAGCCAGTCTCACTGACTCCAACACATCTACCCTCATTGCCCTAGTTATATCGATCCACCTCATCCAGAGTCTTCCTCTCTGGTGCTGTCCCTCCAACCTTCCAAGCATGATGTCCTTCCCCAAGGATCAGTCCCTCCTGGCCACATGCCCAAAGTATGTGAGATGGATCTTTGAAATCCTAGCTTCCAAGGAGAAACTTGGTTTTACCCTCTCCAAGACAGACTTGTTTTCTTGGAGGTCCATAGAACGTTTAAGAATTTTCTCCCGCACCACAATTCAAAGGCATCAATTCCTTTTCTCTCATCCTTAGTCATTGCTCAGCTCTCTGAAGCGGAGCAAGTAATTGCAAAGACCACGGCCTGGACCAGACACACCTTAGTCTCTAGACTGACATCATTGTTTCTCAGTACTCTGGAGAGGTCCCGGACAGGAAATTTACCTAATGCAATTTGTCTTTTGATTTCTTGACTGCTGGGTCTTTAGCTAATACAATTTGTCTTTTGATTTCTTGACTGCTGGGTCTTAGATTGTTGATTGTGGAGCTGAACAAGCTGTAATTGTTAACTTCACTCTCTTCTCCATCCATCATAGTGCTGCCAATTGGCCCAGTGGTAAGAATCTGTCTTCTTGATGTTGAGCTGCAATCCATATTGGAAACTACAAAGGTCCTTGACCTTCTACAGCAAGCGCTTCGGGTCCTCCTCAGTTTCAGCAAGTAAGGTTGTGTCATCTGTATAACATAGGTTGTTGATGAGTCTTCCTCCAATCTTGGTATCATAATCTTCCTCATAAAGCCCAACTTCCCAAATGATCTGTTCTGCATACGGATTGAAAACATATAGAGATAGGATGCATCCCTGACACAGTCCCTTCTTAATTTTCAACCACCCAGTATTTCCCTGCTCTGTTCTGAGGCCTGTTTCCTTGTCCAAGTATAGATTTCACAGAAGCACAATCAAGGTTTCCTTGTCCAAGTATAGATTTCACATAAGCACAATCAAGTGTTCTGGGATTCCCATTCTCCTCAAAGTTAACTACAAGTTGTTGTAATCCACACAGTCAAATGCCTGTGCATAGTCAATGAAACATAGATAGATATCCCTCTGGTCCTCTTGTGCTTTCTCCCAAGAGCTATCTGACATTGGCGAAAATGTCTCTAGTGCCACAGCCTCTTCTAAACCCACCTTGTATTTCTGGTAGTTCTCTGTCAATGCACTGTTCCAGTCATTTCTGGATAATCTTCAGCAGGATTTTGCTAGTGTATAATATGAATGATATTGTATTAAACTATATAAAGACTGTGCAAGAAAATGAAGTTGCAAGCCAATATTCTCTATAAATACAGTTGTAAAAATTCTTAACAATATTAGCAAATAGAGATCAATAATATATTAAATAGGTACACAACAAAATCAGTCAAAATGGGTTATTTCAGATATTCAAGGTACATTAAATACTTGAAAATCAATTAATATAAACCATAAAAACAAGTTAAAGGGGGGAAAAATCATACCATTCAATCAGCTGATGTAAAAAAGCATTTAACAAAATTCAATACCATAAACAATAAAAGGAAACTTCATCAATCTAGAAAAGGGCATCTATAAAAAAACAGAATCATTAACATTACATTTAATCATAAAAGACTAATTTCTTCCCCCATAAGATCATGAATAAAGCAAGGATATCTATTTCCATCACTTAAGGCAACATAATACTAGAAGTGTTAGGTACATCAGTAAGACAGGGCCTAGATATCAGAAAACTGTCACTATGTGCAGATGACATAACTTACTAAAGAGGAAAATCTCAAGAATATAGAAAAAAAAACCCTCCTAGTACGAACAGCAAAGTCACACAATACAAGATAACAAACAAATACCAAATCTCTTTTTATACACTAGCACTAACCAATGGTCAGTGCCCTTCATAATAAACAAAAAATCAAAACAAACTTGAATACTTACTGAAAATGAAACACTAACGCTTTAGGATTTTTATCTCAATTCTCTATTTTTACTATACTGATTCATTTAAATTTCCTACATCCTACTTAGCTTGTCATAAAATTGCTATATTCAATATATATTATATATTTTATTATATATATTGTATATGATATATATTGTAGTTGTTTTTGAGTACCATCAAGCTGTAATTGACCCATAGCTGACCCTCCAGCGAGTTTTCAGAGGCTATTAATCACATAAGCGGAGATTAACCATCCTCCTTCTGTGGAGCAGTTGGTGAATTCAAACTGGGTGCCTATAGGATTGCAATGCAGTTTCCTACCCTGAGGCCACCAGAGCTCCCTATAATATATAGTATAAATCATTAGACATTATATGTTGCCGTTATAGGTCATTGAGTCACCCATAACTCACAGCGACCCTAGATACAATTGCTTTGACCCCTGCCTGCTCTATCCTGAGCCAGTCTCACTGACTGTGAAACACCTAACCCTCATTGCCCCAGTCATTCTACCAATCCATCTCAGCTGGATCTTCCCCACCTGCGCTGTTCCCCCACCCTACCAAACATGATATCCTTCTCTAAGGACTGGTCCTTCCTGGCCAAGTGCCCAAAGTATATATTCTATATATGTACTTAGGTATAAATCTAACTATATATATATATATGACTTGTATGTTGAAAATCTGATGAAAGAAATTAAGCATTTAAAAAATGCATATATTGTTCACAAACTGGAAGGCTCAATACAGTAAAGATATCAATTCTCCTCAAATTTATATACAGATTGACTATTATTTCAATAAAAATGACAAGTGGATTCTAAAATTTTTATGGAAAGACACAGAAAGCAAATAGCTAAAACAATTTTGTATAACAATAATAGAGGAAGAAATAAACAATAATAGAGGAAGAAATATGTCTACCTGATTTTAAGATTTATTATGTAGTCATAATAATTAAAACTATGTGATTTGACAGGTGACAGGTCACATAGATCCCTGGGACAGAATGGAGGCTCCAGAAATAGATTACAAGAATGTCAGGCTGATTTTGACAAAGGGGCAAAAGCAACTCAATGGGAGGAGATAAGTAAGTGATTATGAACAGACAACAACTAAACATGGTCCATATCCTATATATTACAATTAACTAAAAATTGATCAGGAACTTAAATATAAAATGCAAAGCTATAAAATGTTTTAAAAAATAGCAAAGAATCTTTAGGCACTCAGGCTATATGCAAACACCACCAAAAGCATGGTATAGAATAAGAAAAAACTGATCAACTAGACTTAATTAAAATTAAAAACTCTTCCTCAGCTTTTACTTCCAAGAGGAAGTAAAGAACAAATTACAAAGTGGGAGACAACATCTGAAAACTACATACATAACAAAATATTAGTAGCTAGAATATATAAAGCAATTTCAAAACTCAGTAAAATTCATTGCCATCAAGTTGGAACCAATTCACAGCTGACCCTTCAGAAGATTTTTGTG
>NW_006399895.1:4058650-4062392 GCF_000299155.1 Elephantulus edwardii
TTTGGATTTCCATTCATTCATTGTTTCACTTTTCTCCCTGACCACCCCTCTCCCCAGTACACTCCTCTCTCTGAAAAGCAAAAGAAAAGTTCCCCCATTGTTTTACAATCCCAAAACTAACAAACTGCAACTATGGTCTGAAACAAAGGAAGACTGTAAGTGTCTGGCAGTACTTCTTTCTTTTGTAACTAGGGCCATTTGGAGTAAAAATGGAATCAAAGCACCTACAACAAGAAAGTACTTGTAACAATATGTTTAGTACATGTATAATTAATGGATATACATGTGTAATTAATGGATAATACATTATATCTATTAAAAAAAATTAAAACTAGCTAACAAAAACCAACTCAACAGTATTCAGCAATTTGGCTCCAGGGTATGTATTACCCAATAGACTTAAAAATAGAATCTTAAACAAAACAAATACTCTTAATGTTCATTGCACTACTATTCACAATAGCCAACTGGTGGAAACAATTAAATGTTTATCTCTGGATGAATACCTTAACAAAATGTGGTTCGTGTGTACATACATACAATGGAATACTACTCAGCCAGTAGGAGAAATGGAAGTCTTGATATATGCACAATACAAATGGAAACTGAATACATTAAGCTGAGGATAAGTTGTCAATCACAAAGAAGTAAATATTGTAAATAACATTTATATAAAAAGACAAGAATGGGCAAATGCATAAAGACAAAAGTTTATTCGTGGTTACCAGGGGTAAGTAGAAAAAGGAAGTCATGGGAAAAGGAACATAACTTAATGGAGTACTTTTTTCAGTTTACAGTGATGGAAAAAAATCATATAGATTAAGGGTAGGACTGCACGACTAATTAATGTAATGGCTGTCAACAAACTGTACACCTGCACAAAGTTGAAATGGCAAAAGCAGTTTAACAGACATAGTAACAACGACAACCAAGAAGAAAAAAAAAAAGAATAGCTGTTGAAATCTCTTATGTATAGTCAGACATGTCATGGAATTTGACTCCTTGGTTTGGAAATTTAATCATGATTTCATGAAACTGCCATATCACTGGCCTAATAGTGTGTTTAGAGTTTCTGCCCTACCTCCTAGACAGTTGTATGTTGTTTTGTTGTACCCCTGAGTCAGAAGTGACCCATAAGTGACCCTCCAGTGAGTTTTCAGAGGCAGTAAATCGCACAGGAGGAGAATGTCCATCTTTCGGCTGTACAGCAGCTGGTGGATTTGAACCTTATGATTTTGTGTTGACAGCACAACTCCTTAGCACTTATTTAGCCACTATAGCTCCTTAGCTAGTTGTATGTTGTGTGTAGGTAAACTGACTCATATCACTGGCCTAAAAGTGTGTTTTGAGCTTCTGTCCTATGTTTTGTGCCACTGAGTTAGAACTGACCCATAACTGACCCTCCAGCAGATTTTCAAAGGTAGTAAATTCCATGGGAGAAGACTGCCCATCCTCCTACATGGCAGTGGGTGGATTTGAGCCACTTTAGTTGTGTAGTGATCTTAAAAGCTTGCAAACATACAGGCAAAGCACAATTGGTCTCTATTTGCCTGCAACAACAGAGGAAGAAAGTGACTCAGGAATAAGAAGAAATGGTTAACTGTCTCCATGAATAACCTACTTCATTTGCCTTCCGATCAGAAGAATGGGATGGTGTCTAGCTACCATTACTGAATATTTTCATTAAAGATTCCTTAGAAGAATGCTGGTCTACAAGAGTGAAATGCAAAACATTTAACATTTTTATGGAACCCAGAGTTTCTCAAACTATGGAAGCTGTATGAACCCCTAACACTACTGTCTTAAGAGAACATTAAAAACCTTAAATCAAGAATATACCCTGAAGTCTTCTTAAAATCAGTTTAGCTTAACTTGTTGTTATGTGCTATCAAGTCAACTACAACTCACAGCAACCCTATAAACAAATGGTATGAAATTTATCTTATCCTGTGCCAACCTATCAATCTCCAGCATGCTTGAACCCACTGTTATAGTCACAATGTCAATACATCTTGAGTATCTTCCTCTTTTTTCTCTGACCTCTCACCTTTCCCAGTATGATGTTCTGCCCTGAGGACTAGCCCCTCTTGACAATTTGCTCAAAGTAGGTCAGACAACAGTTCATCTTCATTGCCTTTAAAGTGCACCTTGGTTGCATTTCCTCCAAGACAGATTTGTTTGTTCTTTTAGCAATCTAAGGCATATAAGGCATATTTCATATTCTTTGCCAACACCACAATTCATAGGCATTGATTCTTCTGCCATCCTCATTCATCATCCGACTTTCAGAATTAGAGGAAGCAACTGAACATACCATGACTTGGATCAGGTGCAGCTTAGTTTTTAAACTGACCTACTTGGTCTTTAGAGAGGTCCTTGACATATTTCCTCCAGTGTGATACATCTTTTTATTTCTTGACTACCACTACCATAGGCATTGATTGTGGACCCAAGTAAAAGGAAACTGTCAACAGCTTCAATCTTTTCTCCATCTATCTTGAAATATCATTGTTTTTTAGTCCAGTGGTAGGGATTTTTGTTTTCTTGATATTGAGAATAATCTGTACTTAAGACTGCAGCCTTTGATCTTCTACTGCCAGTGTTTAAATCCTCCTCACTTTCAGGAAACAAACTTGTGCAGTGTGCATAACCCAGGTAGTTGCTGAGTCTTCCTCCAGTCCTTACACAACATTTTTCTTCAGCATTGTTCAGCATCTCAAATTATTTTATGGATAGTACTACAAATATTAACTTATAAAAGATATCTACTATAAAAATATGCTCTTCTAAGATCTGGCTATATGGGATCAATCTGATAACAGAAATTTAAAATACAAGATAGGGAATATAAGGGGCAGTGAATTTATATTAATGAAGGAGGAACAAGATGTAAAAGAAAGAGAATGTTGTACAACTTGAAGAACTAATTAATGTCACCAAACTCTACTTGTATAAATGATTGAATTGATGCATGTTCTACTGCATATATTCTCAGTAACACATACACACACACACACAAGGGAGCTCTGATGGCCTAGTGGTAAGAAACTGCACTGCAATCTCGAAGGAACATGGTTTGCTCCACATGAAGGGATATTGGCAATCTCCTCTCATATGATTACTATCTCTAAAAACCTGCTGGAGCTATGGGTCATTTCCAACTTGATGGCAGACAAAACACAATTATTTATATATTTATCTATATCACAGGATAGAGCAGGGTTTAGGGCTGCTGTACATAGGTTCGCTATGAGTTGCAAATGACTCGAAGGTACATAATAACAACAACATATCTATTATATATCTATTTATGTATATATCTCTGTATCTATCTGTGTGTGTGTGTAAAAAACAATGGCAAAAAACATGAGGAGACATTTCATCAAAGAGGATATATTAGTGACAAATAAGTAGAGGAAAAGATGTTAAGTATCATTGTCCTTACATAAGTGCACAATTAAAACCACAAGGAGATATCACTACACAAAGATAAAAAAGACTAAAATAAAAAGTGACAAAAGCAAATGCCAGCAGGGATGCAGGAAACTGGACTACTCACATTGCTGCTGGAGTAGTATAAACCTCTGACACAGGCACTATAGAATATAGTCCAGTGATTTCTTTAAAACCACACACACAACCACAATATAATCCAGCATTAGTACTCCTGGATATACAGCCCAGAAGAATTTAAACTTATGATCATTTAAAAGCCTGTATAGAAATGTATGATATATATATA
>NW_006399895.1:4069713-4071956 GCF_000299155.1 Elephantulus edwardii
CATTATTATCAATGCATCTTGATTGCATGTTCGATCAATCTCTGATTGTAAAAGTTGGTAAAAATCTTCTATCTCCTCTTCCTAGATGGATCTAGCAATGACTTTTTTAACTATGAAAGCAACTCCATTTTTCCTCACCTTTTCATCTCCAGAGTAATAATCATTTACTGGTTCTACATATTAGAGTTTCACACATGATTTCATTTGAAAAGTAATCTCCATTGTTAAAAATGTTTGAAAAACATACTCTAAATTACAATTTCAATTTATAAAATTTAATTCAGCCTACAACCTTGCCTTTAGCTATAGATGTCCTACCTTATTACAAATGTAGTATGCTGGCTTTTCAATCCTGTTAAGCAAAAACACTACCACCAAGTAAATTCTGAACCACAGTGACCTCAGAGCTGAATTGCTCAGTATTGTTTCTGAGGCTGTAAATCTTTTCAGAAATTGATTACTTCATCTTGTTCCTGAAGATTAGCTAGCTGGTAGATTTGAATCATTGGCCTTTTGGATAGCAGCCCAGCAAAAAGACTCCACTGTGTGACCAGGTTTTCAATTCTATTTGAAAGACCAGAGGATTTTCCTTTCTATCGCAACACACACTTCAAGATATTTTGCACTACTGAGATAAACTTTGCTTCCCTTTTGTCAATTTAATACTGTTCAGAGTATGTAAAAAATATTGCTCTGAACGTAAATGTGAAGGGTACAGTGATGCCTGGTTCTCCCCCAGATGCCACTTCTCTCCACGGTTAAGATGTTGACTAATTCTTGACATCTACTGATCGGAAAAATAAATAAGTTCTGTCTTTTCCTTCAAGTTTCAACAAATGTGAGGCTAGTTACCCTTCCTACAGGAAAGAATAGGTTCTCTAAAGAATATGCTAAAATGAGCAGATATATTGAAAGTAGAAAAGAATTTGTCCTAATAACATAGTATACAGTGTATATTCTTCCAAACACAATTTTATTATAAAATATGAGTAAAAAGAAGAAAGGTATGGCCATGAAAAATTCACTGGAAAAGCAGTTTTCCAAGAAAAGAATCAATTTACTACTCTATATATGATAACTCAGTTATTTTCGTCTTCCAAATATTCAGTTATCATTCTATATAGCTATGTTTTTAAGTTGACCAAAAATCAACAAAGTATGGCTTTGGGGGCCAAATCTACTCTGTGTGCTAAGAATATTTCAAACATTTTCACAGAGCTGTAAAGAAAGAAAACGGAAAAAAATGCAATAGAAACCACATATTGCCCACGAAGCTTAAAATAATTACTCTGACCTTTTACCAAAATTATGTACTAACCACTGACAGAGAACCATGAAGCTCCACAAATTAACAGAACAGAAATTGTGTTATTACCTGCTCATAGTTTAAACGTTGAATTTCTGAAATTTCTTTTGGCTTTGCATCAAGCATGTAATCACCTGTAAAGAGAAATTATGCAATTTCCTTTTAAAAAATATTTCTGATTACCAAAGTAATAGATCTTAATCATTAATGTCTAAGTATTCAGCAATAAATTACATATAAAGTTGACTGTCCAATTTTACCACAGAAAACTGATGTTGCTTACTGAAGTAATTTTTGTGTGGGGGGGGGTTCTTTTTATGACCTGCTTGATTTCTTCTTTTGTGATGGGTCTGTTAAAGTGTTCCACATCTGTCTGAGTCAATTTGGGTAGGACATGAGTTTCAAGAAATTTGTCCATTTCCTCTAGGTTTTCAAATGTATCAGTTGTTTGTTGTTGTTATGTGCCGTCATCTGTGACTTTTAGCTACTCTAAGTACAACAGTTCTGAACCCTGCCCTATCTTGAACCAATTTCATCATCTCTGACAGACCCAAGCCTCCTTCTCCAGTCACTGAATCTTATCCAGGGTCTATTGTTTCCCATTCTTTCTTCCTTCCTTCCACAGTTGTACAAGTTCCTCCTCATCTATATATTTCTTCTGGTTCTCTCTCTCTGGAGTATTCGCTTTCTTAATGACCTTTTCTTCCATCATTTGTACCTTCTTCTGTAGCTACTCAAATAACTCTCCATCAGTGTAGTTCTTTTGATTTTTTAACTTGTAAGGTATTCCCTTTATTTGGAGCTTCCACTGTTTGTCTCATCATTTGTACTTTCTTCTGTAGCAGCTCAAATGCCTCTATATCAACATTTATCTTTGGAATTCTTTTTTTAATAAAATTTTTTTTATTATTAATTTCAATGAAAATTTACAGAGACT
>NW_006399895.1:4072056-4077417 GCF_000299155.1 Elephantulus edwardii
AGAGTCGTCAGGTTCTTCTTTTTCTATTATATATATTTTAGAAATACTTTTTTTTTTCCTTGTTGTGTGTCTGCAAGTTGGATCTGACTGGCACAGAAGGAGACTGTCCCTCCTTCTCCAGCAAAGCATCTCGTGCATTTGAATCACGCACCTTTGGGATTGCTGTGCAGCTTCTTGCCACTAGGCCCCCAGAAGTCCCTATGTTGTTGTTGTTAAGTGCCATCGAGTCGCAGGTGACTCATAGCGACCCTATGAATGAAAGTCCTGGACATCTCCTGTATAACTTTCGTCCTTTCTCCAGGTTCATAGGGTTTCCAGAGGCAAGCTATTGTGGAATTGGATGCCACTTCTGCTTCCAAGCTTGTTTTAATTGGGGAGCTCCACCAAACACAGTCTACCATGGGTAGCCCTTCTCACATTTGACTCATCAGTGTCACAGTGTTTGGCTTTACCACGAGTTACCTCTGTACAGCAAGTGGACATATCAGGGTTACACGACCTAGAAGAATGTTTCACCAAAAACAATTAAAGGCAGGCCTGAGGGCCGCGGAGTGGAGTCACCCACTTTTGGTTTGTGAGCATGGCTTTCTGTCCGCTAGGCCAACTGTGCTTGCTCTCGCTCTCTCTCTCTCTCTCTCTCTCGCTGCTGCTGCTGCTGGTGTTAAGTGCCGTCGAGTCACAGGCGACTCATAGCGACCCTACGAACAAAAGTCCTGGACACCTCCTGTATAACTTTTGTCCTTTCAAAGTAGAGCCTATTTTAATGAGAAGAGTGGGGTAATAACAAAGCTTTTACCCCATGGAACACTTTCATTTGCCAATGAGGCAAGACTCAAAATGAGGGAAGAAATCCCTATGGTAGCTTTATTTTTAATAGCAAAAAAAGACTAGAAGGAGTCCAGATGTCCTTCAATAAAATTAATGGTTAAACTGATATAAGAGCATCATGGAATACCATTCAACAATAAAAAGAGATAAACTACTTATATACATAATCATTAGATAATAATACACGGGGGAAAATAATGAAAGAAATATCCTATATTATTTCATTTCTAATATTCTTGAAATGACAAAATTAAAGAAATGGAGACCAGACTAGTGGTTAACAGAGATTAAGGTGGAAGTAAGGGCAGAAACCCAGGAAGGAGCCTTGGTGGCATAATAAGTAAGCACATCAAACTCACTTGTGGTCCTGCAGGAAAAACATATGGATCTTGTTTCTGTTAAGATTGTTGTTGTTAGGTGCCATCAAGTGGACTAAGACTTACAGTGATCCTATGAATGATAGATCTGAATGCTGCCCTATCCTGTGCCATCCTCACTGTAAAGATCAGAGTCTTGGAAACCCTATCGGGAGATTCTATTCTGTCTTACTAGATTGTTATTGATCAGATTTTACTCAATAGCCACAGGTTAGCTTTTGGTTTTTGAAGGTATGAGGACAGATACATAAAAGAGCAAGATGAGGGATATGTGTAGTGACGGAAATGTTTGAATCTTGACTGAAGAAATTTCAATACTCTGGTTGTGATACTGTTCCATAGTTTCTTAGATATTACCATTGGGACAACTGGGTAAAAGATATTTCTTACAAATACATGTGAATCTACAACTATCTTAAAGTTTAACTATAAATAATAAACTATGACATGAAAATGGCACAGAAGTAGACAACAGACACATCAATAGAACACAGAAGATTCTAGCCTACATAAGAATTTAGTAGATGATAAAGCAATTGTTTCTTCCTTTTGTCCTTCTAGCTCCCCTCTCTATCCTTCCTACCTTACTGTAGGCTCCAGGAAGAAAGCTGATCTCTATGGACAGCAACAACTAGAATCCTTGTCCTCTAATTTTTAGATGGATTTGGCCAATGGAAGCTACAGACAGGGCTGTAGAAAGTAGGAAAAACAGAAAGAATGTTTATTTACTTCCATTTCTTCCCTGCTGAGCCACAGTCTGAGAAACTACATTTCCATACCCAAGGGAATTTCTACACATTCCTGTCAAGCAGCCCTACTCTTTAGGAATAGGTTTTTATGGGTTTTACTTCCTCCTCTTGGTAACAAAATAGACATTTAAATGTAGGCATGCTTACTTTGAGTTTTTCATTTTACCCCATTAATTCATTTTCTCAATAAAGTTTTTATTAACTGTCTAGTATGTGTAAGATACTAAGGTGAATTCTAAATATGAAATAGTGTAACAAAGCATACCTACTGCTCACTCTAGGAAGCTGTATCATCCTTGTTTATTTCTTTTTACTTGCCTACATTTTTCTAAATTGTCTCTTCCTAAAGCTTCCTTCAGTTATCCTTGGACGTGTCATCTACTTTTCATCAGGGCACTGATGTACTAACAAATGACAAAATCTGGAAAGCTAAAATTTTAAGCACCATGGTTTTAATGCTGTTTCTTGATCACTGTACATACAGAAATCTAGAGCTTAAGTGATGTGAAAGAGAAGTGGCTGGGGGTTTTTTGGTAAATGTTAATGTAATAAAAATCTCTTTACAAAGGATAGAAAGACATTATTAAACATATAAATCTAGACTAATTTGTCAAATTAATAAATTATAACTACATTTATGTCTATGTAATGAAAGTTTTTCTACTTACCTGAGGGTCCACTAACCACCCATGGTATAAAGGAATATCAAGAAGGTCAAATACTATGCATTCTGGGGTATATTCAAATACTCGAACACCAGTAAATTTTACATTTACATCCAGACCTGTTTGTAGTTTGTGCAAAATTGCCATAGCATCACTCATATTCTGAAAATCAAGAAAGAGATCAGAAAATTCATAACAATACAAACAATATTTAAGAACAAGCATACTTATTTCTAAGTTTTCATTTGATCCAAATTATTGGTATAATTCATAACATGTCAGGCTGCTAACCAAAACAGTAGTAGTTCAAATCCATCTGTTGCTCCATGGGAGAATAATGGGCAATCTCTTCCCAAAAGATTACGAACTCAGCAATCCAATGGAAGGTTGCTATGAGTCAGAACCAACTGAAAGGCAGAGAGAATTCATTTTAACAAATTTTATTAAGTACTCATTATGTGGTTGCATTACCTGAGTTCAACAGATAAGTTCTCAGGAACTTATGTTCAACTGGAAAAGAACTTAACAGTACACAGTATCAAGTATTGGTTAAAAAAAAATAGAACATAAAAAATAAACATAATGAAGGCATACAAAGTGACAGGGATAAAAGACTGAACTTAGACTCAACTAAAAAATTCACTGCTGTTAAGTCAATTCCAACTTGACCCTCTGCTGAGGCTCTAAATCCTAGTGGGAACATATTCCTCATATTTCTCCTTTAGAACTGCTAAAGTATTCAAAAGACCAGAGATGCAGCCTAACATTATTTAACAAAAATAAAATGGGTGCAGGTTAGCAGAATTAACATCCTATGGCCTATGCCTCCACAGTGCCTTGATTTCAAACCTAAAGTCGAAAGTCTAGCTAGAGAAAAGTGTTTTTTTAAATTGACACTTAAATAAAAACCAAAAAGAAACACTGAACTCAAGGGGAAATATCATTCCAGACAAAGTAGATACCTGGGCAAATGGTCTGATGCAAAAGAAAATTTAGTAGTGTGTTTTTGGAGCAAGGAGCTCAATATTACTTGATTAGAACAAATGAAGTGAAAAATAAAAGAAGTATGAGACAGAAGCTGGATCACAAAGCATTGGTCAAATTAAGGCATCATCCTGCACACATGAATTTTCTCAAAAGATATGTAATAAAATCTCTTTTTTAATAAAAATCTATTTAAAAATATGTTTTAGCATATTATATATTTAGTCAAATATTTACTAGAACAAGTAAAAATCAATAAAAGAAATTTCATGAACTTTTGAATCTCTGCCGTTGGCCACTGTATTAAGAGTTTAGAATGTACTAAAGTGGTACACAGTAGAAAGGTTAAACAAGAAATAAAACCTCATTAAAATGAGGAGACTTGTTTTAAAATTTTATTTTTTTTTTTATTTTATTATTTTTGTGTGTGTGTACCATCAAATCAGATCTGACTGGAGGAGATTGCCCCTCCTTCCCCGGCAGAGCATCTGGTGGATTCAAACCATGCACCTCTGGGACTGTAGTTGCAGCTTCTTGCCACTAGGCCACCAGAGCTCCCCTTGACTTGTTTTAAAATTATACAGACAACTTTAAGTCCTATAAATACAATTCTATTTAAAAAGAAAAAACCTTACTTTCTGGAAACAGAAATTATTAAAATGTTATAAATTCACAAGTAATATATTTATAATAGTTTTCATGCAGTCTTTAATCTTTGTCAATGTTTTCTGTTCCAAGTACCATTCCTTCAAAATAGTGCATTTTCTCAACCTTCCCAAAAGATGGAACTCTCAAAAAGAAAACTAGTATTTTTCCATGAGTTTAATTTTTTTTTCTTCCTAATGCCACAGGAATGATGAATCTATAAAACAGTTAACAATGGTCATCAATCTGAGAATTATGGCTTTGTGACCACCACTTTTAAACATTTATCTGACCTTTGTTAAATTCTTGGTTGTCAATTATTCAATTTCTTTCAGTGTCAGTGTAAGTTCTCAACCTTACGTTTGTATATATCTACTACATTTATCATAGATTATATATGTGTCGGAGACAGTGAGATTGGCTCAGAAGAGAACAGAGTTCAGAGCTATTGTACATAGAGTCACTATTAGTTGCAGGCAACTTGATGGCACATAACAACAACAAAGTATAAATTATATAGTTTTAAAATAACAAAATTAACATATTTTTCTATTATCTTGTTCCTAAATGGAAAATAAAATATATAGGATGACAGTTTCTTTAAGTCAGTAGTTAAATTGTTTTCAAATTCTTCAGAATCAAATGTGGTAAAACATTTTAAACTTAAATAAAAAAAAAACCATAGGTCAGCAGTCATTTAAAAACCTATCATACATATTATATTTTCTTGGGTGGCCAAAGCATCTATGATTAGATAAACTAGGAAAAAAATATTTGTTGTTTACAACTTTTACTAAAGTGATTTTAATTAGGAAATCTGCAATCCACATTCACTGGTCTTTCTAAAATTTGGCTTAAATATATCTTCTTCTCTCATAAATGAACTTTGAGACTGCAGCTATCATCCACGATCTTCAAATTAAAATTTTTGCATCAGTCCAGGGAGTTCACTAATTTCAATAAGAAATTATATAAATTTGCTAAGTTATTTTTTCTGTTGTTGTTGTTGTTAAGTGCCGTCGAGTCGCTTGCGACTCATAGCGACCCTATGTACAACAGCCCTAAACTCCGCTCTGTCCTGTGCCAATCGCACTGTCCGACACTCTCATTCCA
>NW_006399895.1:4082107-4107186 GCF_000299155.1 Elephantulus edwardii
TATTAATTTCAATGAAAATTTACAGAGACTTTTGATTTCAATTCATTCTTGGCTGCACTTTTCTCCCTGCCCACTCCTCCCCCCCAGTACACTCTTCTCTTTGAAAAGGAAAAGAAAAATTCTTTCATTGTTTTACAATCCTTCCCACCAGGTCCACTACACTATGCAGCCTTCGCTCTGGACTCCAGTCATGACAAAATATCTAATCATGTATTAAACAGTTTTCTCCCTCATCTGTTTCAATGCAGTATACATTATTTATCCCATCTTTCTCAGTCTCCCTCCAACCCCGAGGTCAGTCCTGTTGTACAACAGTGGTACTATGCAGTATTTTTCCTTTTGTAACTGAGATACTTCACTCAGCATAATGTCCAGGGTCATACATTTTGAATAATATTGTATGAGCTCCTTGTTTTTTAATGCAGTGTAGTATTCCATTGTGTGAATATACCACAGCTTCTCTATCCATTCATTTGTTGATGGACACTTGGGTTGTTTCCAACTCTTTGCTATTGTGAACAAAGCCGCAATAAACAATGGGTGTGTATATATCTGCTTGGGTGGCAGTTATGGTCTCTTTGGGGGTATAACTTCTGACTTCTTGACTCTGGGGTATTCACTGGGTCTGCAATATTCTCCGATTTTTTTTGGAGAAGGCGTAATTTGTTTTCTCACAGTATTTGAAGCTGCCTGCTGCTTTCTTGACATGTGAAGATTTTCTTGATAAGAGTTAGGTCATTTCTCAATTAAAACAGACATTCGGAGGAGGGGAAGAAGAACGAACTGGGGAGGAGGGTAGAGAAAACAGTGCAACAATGAATGAATGAAAACCCAAAATCTCTGTAAATGTTCATTAAAACTAATAAAATTTAATAATAATTAAAAAAAGAGGTCATTTCTATTGTAGCTGCATAAGTTATTGGTAGTTCTTATCTATATAATGTTACTGATTAGCTGCCAGCTTAAAATGTTAAATCTATGGGGTGAGCCACTCACAATCCTGAAAATCCTTTTTGGGAAAATTTGCTTTTATTAAACTCATTCAGTTTCTCCTGGTCTGCAATGCTGCCCTGTAGGAATCTCACTTTACTGTATGTAGTTCCCTCTCTAAATTCTATTATCCTTCTTCATCTATGGAGTGGCTGAGTGATGTAAGACCAGGTGCTCCATTTGAGTAGTTTCTGTCTGGGGGTGGTTCAAGTCAGCTTTTTCTCAAAGCTCAATGTGCCAGCTGAGAAAGTCTTTCCCCTGTTTTTAGGTCTTATCCTGCCTGGCAACTGGAATGGCCCCATAATGGCAAAGGCAAGGAACCCCAAATGGAAGAACCCTTTCTCCTGGGGTAATTCAGTCCCTTCTCTCCCTTGTTTGCAGCTGAAAGTGCTGACTCTGGGGCAGAGTGTTTCCCCTGATGGCGCCTTCTCTCCTGAAACTTAATGCCTCCCATTGTCTCTGGAGTGGTGCAAGATTAGAGGTGCCAACTTAAGCAGTTTATGTGTGGAGAGTTTCAGATCAGCCTTCTTTCTTGCAGAAAGCTGAGAAAGTTCTTCCCATACTTGTAGCTCTCTGTCCCAAACTCTCTTGTGCTGTTTGGCACCTGGGATGGTCCCACAGCAGTGGATGCAAAGATCTCCAAATTGAAGGACTTTTCCCAATAGGAGTTTCATTCCCTTCTCTCCTCTGAATGCACCTGAAAAGTGCTGGATCTAGGAAAGAATGTCTCATATGAGGACACCCTGTAAAGTTATTTTTACAAGTTGTTGCTATGTGCCATTGAGTCAACTATGACTCATACCGGCCCTCTGAACAATAGCTTCCAACCTTGCCCTATCTTGAGCCAATCTCATTGCCTTTGACACATCTGTCCCTACTGCCACAGTTACTTCTTTGTCAATCCACCTCATCTAGGGTTTTCCTCTCCTGTGCTAATCTTCCACCCTTCAAAGTATGATGTTCTTTTCCAAGGACTGGTTCCTCCTGGCAACATGCCCAAAATATGTGAGATAGATATGCAAAAGATGAAGTTCCTAAAAGTTCTAGCTTAAAGTATATTTTTCTTTTCTAATACTGTTTAGTTCCTTTCCCATAAAGTAGGAACAAATTTCATTGATAACAACAGTATAACTATTTCCCCATTGCCTCTACTCAATGAACATTATCAACCTTCTAAATGTCTACTACTCTGATAAGTAAACTTTTTTTAAATTTAAAAACTGGTATATTTTCACATATGTATTTTTAAATAAGTATCATCTTCTAAGGTACATATGGCCTTTAGAGTATATGTTGTTGTTTTGTACTGTTAAGTAGATTACAACCCACAGTGACCATGTCTTTTAAATACTCATAACACCTTTTTTATTTCATAACACCTTTTAAAATACATATCTTATCTTACATTTTCAATTAATGATATTGGTTTTTTTAAAAAATTACCTGTCTATACAGCTCTTTTGTTTTTGAAATATCTTTTTAATTACCAAGATTAACACATTTCCTAAATTACATTTGTGGTCTATGTTTCTCCCTATCAAATTCTAGATTTATGGTGTTTCATCTACTTTTTGCTGTACTGAAATGTTTAATTTTAATATGATTTAATTATTCCATTATAGCTTCTACATTGATGCTATGGTTAGAAAGATCTTCACCTGTCATGTATTAAATTTTGTCTCCCAAAATACGTGTCATCTTGGCTAGGCCAAAAGTGATTTTTTTCGGTTATGTAACAATAAAATTATTCCCCATAATGTGACCTGATGTGATCATTCAATCATGTGTGAAGTGATTAGGGCGGGATTCAACACCTTTACTCAGGGCAAAATTTTGATCAGATATTAAAAATTACTTCCCTGTGGTATGGTCTGTATCACTTTGATCTAAGAGATAAAAGGAAAGAGAAATAAGCAGAGAAAAAATGACCACACTATCACCAAGAAAGAAGAGGCAGGAGTGAAGTGTGTTCTTTGGGCCCAGAGTCCCTGCACTGAAAATCTCTGACTCGGGAAGATTAACACTAAAATACATGTTGATCTCCAAGGAACGCTGGGCCCACAGATATTATAAAGAGACTAACAGCCTCCTCTGATTCCTTTCCATAGAGCCAGTCTTCTGAACTTAAAATTATACTCTCTGTACTTGTTGTTGTTGTTGTGTAACACAGAGCCAGAACAGAACCATAGCTGAACCTCCAGCGGGTTTTCAGAGGCAATTAATTGCATGGGAGGAGAATGCTCATCCTTCTCCCACAGAGCAGCTGGTGGATTTTAACAGCATGTTTCCAGGATTGCAATGGAGCTTCTTGCCACCAAGCCACTAGAGTTTGCTAAAAAGTTATCTACTTGGGACACTTCAGTTACAGGAGCTCCAGAACTCTGGAGGCTTAGTGCTAAGGCAACTCAAAGGCATGCAGTTCAAATCTACCAGTTGCTCAAGAGAAAGATGGGCAATCACCTCTGTGAGATTTACAGCTCTGGAACCTGCTGGAGTGTCCCTATGAGTCAATTCCGAATTGATGGTATATTAACATATATAAAGAGAACTAAAATATCATATCTCTCTCTTTTTTAAGATATTCTCTCTTAAGAATATACAAATAGCCACATAATTTTTTCTTTGTGTAATTTTATGTTTATCTTTTATTTTAATATCTAAATCTTTTACACCAGATAAGTCGAAGATTTAGATCTAGCCTCTCCCTCAATCTCCTACATAGTGGACAAGTTTATGAAATTGCTTTTACTTGCTCATCTTTTTAAAAAACCACACAATTCTAATTCACTGATAAATTTGGCTGGCTTGTAAAAGTTTTTATAATAGAAAACCCTTAAATTTTTAAACAGAAGAAAAAAGGATGAAATTGGGATGTTGAAACATTACTCTGGTATGGGGCCTAATTCGGAGGTAAAAAGAAATGATAAAAGTTGCAAGAATTCAGTTGTGAACTACAGACAAGTGGAAATCATGACACAAAACCCTGATAGGTCTACAGGCCAAAAAATAGAAGACAGTGTTTGACAGAAGAGGAGGCACTGCCACCTCTGGGCAAAATTTGAATTCTTTGTCACTGACCGTATTCTTATAATGCATCCCAGAGCCCCTGGGACCTTGCCAAACTGATTAGTGGAGATCGAACCTGAATTATTTCCTAGTGACAGGGACTTCAACTTTTTTCTATCTTCATGAGATTGTCCTCACCTCTCGCCTCCTCCCTCCTTTTCACCGTACCTACAACCTTTTCACCGTACCTACAACCATTCTCCTTACAATAATACTGTTTTAGCAACATACAAACAGTTGTGGGTAATTTTAAGTCATACATAGTGCACATTCCATTTTGTGTTGTGCTTTATATTCCATGTTATCTTCCAACCCGTTTACTGCCTTCTGCCTCCACCTTCTTCATATTATTTTAGTAGACTTTCTAACAATTCTAACTACCTGTTTGTCATAGTTCCTTCTCTACACCCACAATCTTCCAATATTCTAGTAAGAGATTTCAAAATTAAAATTAATTGATTTCTTCTTCTCTAAACTTTGCCAGTCAAATTTCTCATTCCACTGGGGCACCTCAGCTAGGTGTTAGGACAACAATTAGCACCTTCTTACATAATCCTTCTGATTATTTGCTTATTAACTCAAAAGCATCTCTGATTCCTTCAGAGAACTGAAGTAATCTCACGAGGAGAAAATTCAAGCAGTTAGAAAATGAAACAATTTAGTTTGGCAATATTGCTCAGTATAAAGTTCTTTTTGTTTGATGTAGAGTCTTCAGAATTTCTTATATCACTCTTGCTCATTTCTCCCCACTTTCTACAAGCATGTTACTTCCACACTGCCTCTAGCAGCTAAACCAATTCAGGATCTAGATATTTTCCTAATAATATTTATTTTCCTCGTAATCACAATTGTCTATTTTGTGTTCTGCTCCCTCAGTGCTTAGCTAAGAGTAAGATAAATTTAAAACAGAAAAATGTGCTAATTATTTGTTACTCGTTCCAAGAAAGATACTATGATAACATTTTCATAGTAGAGTACATTCATATTGCTATATTAACTGTATTGTTGAACCTCTAAATAAGTGATAATATTTAACTTATAATATATTTATAATATTATAAGTTATATAGTAATTAATTACTGTATATAAACAAACTAAAAAATACAAATTAAAAAGTATATATATAGCTTGGAAGATTAGTCTTTCAGCCTTGTTATGTGGTTTTTTTTTTTTAAATCACCCATGCGCGCGCGCACACACAGACACACAGACACACAGACACACAGACACACACAGTTGCCTAGATTAAAAAAAAGCAGGCCATTTAACCTTTCATTAAAATAGAGGTAGAATGGGGGGATCTGCATGAAAAACAACATATACAAACTTTTTAAGCAAACCAGTATAAAATAAAAATTTATTTTAAAATAAAGAAGTAGAGCTCTTTGAAATTACAACTTTGTGATGGTTTTGCATTTTCTCTGCATATCAACTTCTGCATAAATCTCATGCATTTCTATTATTAGCACCTCTGTTCTTAAGCCATCTGGCTCTGGTCATGGGTTTTCTGCCACAACTGTATTCTTCCATTTATGGAACAAAAAGGTTTATTTCGCTTCAGGAAACATGCAAACATTGTTGTTAGGTGCTGCTGAGTCAACTTTGATTCATAGCAACTGTATGAAAAGAACCTTCCTGCACCATCATCACCATCTCTACTATGTTTGCCATCTCTACTACACTCAAGCCCACCGTTAAAGTCATTGTGTCAATCCACTGAGTTGAGGGTCTTCCTCTCTTTCATTGATCTTTTCCAGCATAGTGTCTTTTCCAAAGATTAGCCGCTCCTGACAACATGTCCAAAATATGTGAGATGAAATTCCATAATCCTTGCCTCTAAGGAGTAGCCTGGTTGCAGTTCTTCCAAGACAGTTATTTTGGTAGTCTACATATTCATTACTGTTAGTGTTTGGGGAGAACAGTGTTCTAAGTGGTACAGCACTTGTCTGCCAGTTTGTTGTACTGAGATAACCTGGGGTTACAGTGATACTGAAAACTGTGCCACTGTGTGTCAAATGTCATAAAGGTTACCCATGCTGGACAGGTTTTGGTAGAGCTCCTTGAGTAAGACAGATTAGGAAGTAGGATGGGCCATCTATTTCTTAAATTAGAGGCTTTTGAAAACCCTATGAACACTAAAGGAATGAGGATAGTTATAGTAGTGTAGTGGTAGACTCCAGATTGGAAGTCACTTGAAATGAGGGAAAACAATATAACAAACATAAATTAATAAATGAAACATGGAATATATGTAACTTGAATGTTGGAAAACTCGAAATTGTTAAAAATAAAATGAATGTATGAACATCAACATATGAGGCATACATTAGTGAGATGAGATGGACTAGCTTTGGCCATTTTGAATCAGATAATTATAGGGAAGCAGGAGTTGTATCCACTTCCTAAACAACATGACTCTGTAAACTCCACGAACTTTGATAAATGCTGATAGTTACAGAAAGGCTTCAGGCCTTTTGTTCACCGGGACACTATGAGTTGTAATTAACCAGATGACACCTAACAGTTACAAAACAACATATTCAATATCTTTACCAACATTACAATTCAAAGGCACCATTTTTTCTTTGGTCTTCTGTACAGAAAGCAACTGAAATAACCATGGCTTAAACCATGTGAATCTTGTTCTTTAAACCAATATCCTTTCACTTTAGCACTTTAAATGAAGACAAAGGGAAACAGAACGACTGGCAACAACAAGCAGACAGGAGGTCAAGTACATCAACCTGAGACAGCACAGACTGGAGTGCTAGAATGGCATTAGAAATGGGAGATGAAGTGGCAGCACAACTTAGGTTACCACTATGCAAGAGAAATTATAATTTGAACTACATAGGTAATTTTCATTATTCTAATAGGGAGCTCTGGTGACATATCCAGTAAGAAGTTGTGCATTTAATTTTATACCCTATCTCTTCTATTTTAGTGAATATATGTAACATTTATTGTAATTTTCACATGCTTGATTTTATATTAAATATCCTTCATAAAAAAAAAAAAAAAAGACATTATGCTACTAATCCAAAGATTGCTCCTCCTCGGGAATTTTTTCCCCCTCTTTGGGAATTTTAAACTACCAGTGAGAGAAAGAAGATGGGCAATAGTCTCCCATGTGATATGTTGTTGTTATGTGCCATCGAGTTGCTTGCAACTCATAGCGACCCTATGTACAACAGCCCTAAATTCTGTTCTGTACTGTGCCAATCTCATTGTCTTCGATACACTCATCTCGATTACCCCAGTCACTGAATCAATCCACCTCCTAGAGGGCCTTCCCCTCCTGTGCCTGCCCCTGCCCTCCACCCTCCTAAGCATGATGTCCCCCTTCAAGGACCAATCCCTCCTTACAAGATGACCAAAATATGTCAGACGAAGCCTCAGAATCCTTGTCTCCAAGGAGCAGCCCGGTTTAACCCTCTCCAGGATGAATCTGTTTGTTTTCTTAGCGGTCCATGTTACCCTCAATACTCTTCTCCAGCACCAAAGCTCACAGCCTTGGAAATCCAAGAGAAGGCCAGTAATGAGTAGGTCAAAAGAGAGGGAAAGAGCAAGAAAAAGGGAGAGAAAAAGGGAAGGGAAAAAAAATAGAGAGAGAGACACATATATACAAAGCAGCTACATCAAAAATAGAAAATGGGATATATGAAAATAATTGTTTTTAATTGTGATATGAGTGGAAGTTTACAAAGCAAATTAGTTTTGTGTTTTTCTTTTTTTTTTTTTTTAGTATTTATTTTTGTGTGTGTGTACCGTCAAATCAGATCTGACTGGTACAGGAGGAGATTGTCCTTCCTTCCCCGGCAGAGCATCTGGTGGATTCGAACCGTGCGCCTCTGGGATAGTAGTTGCAGTTCCTTGCCACTAGGCCACCAGAGCTCCCCGCAAATTAGTTTTTTAAATACATTTTGTTTAAATTAATTACAATACCCACAACTGAAGCTGAAGAAAATTAAAGCAGTTCCAGAAGGACCAGAATATGATCTTAAGTCTATTCCACTGAATTTAAAAATTACCTTAAGAATAGGTCTGAAGCACTGAATACCAATGATCAAAGTTCAGATGAGTTGTAGGATGATTATCAAGGATATCATCCATGAAGCAAGCAAAAAGTCACCACAGAGGAGGAAGAGAAATTAAAAAAAAAAACCCACAACCCAAAATGGATGTCAGAAGAGACCCTGAAAAGTGCACTAGAGCATTAAGAAATAAAAAAGGGGAAGAGATGCTGAAGTAAAAGAGCTGCTTGAGAAGACAAAGCAAAGTACCATAACAAAATGTGCAGAGCTGGGTTTGGAGAATAAAAAGAACTTGTTCAGCACTTCTCAAGCTGAGAGAACGGAAAAACAAATATGAGTTTGAGATGCAATGGACAAAATTTTGAATGACCAAGTAAGCATCAAAAGATGGAGAGAATACACAGAATCACTGTACCAAAAAGAACTGGCTGACAATGAAATATGTCAGGAAGTAGCACAAGATCAAGAGCCACGTGATCAAAAATAAATGAAGGAGGAAGTTCAAGCTGCACTGAAGGCATTGGCAAAAAAATAAAGCCCAAGTTATCAATGGGATACCAACACACAGATGCAACTCTGAATGTGTTTACCAGTCTATGCCAGGAAACGTAAGAGGGTAGCTGCCTGGCTTACTGACAGGAAGAGATTCATATCTGTTCCCTTTCCCAGGAAAGGTGATGCAAGAGAATGTGGAAATTATCTAACAGTTAGGCTGGAGCTGAGCTCAAGTGGTCCTGAGCTCCAGGAGGTGTGGCCAGCCCGTGGGGCTCCAAAGTGAGAATGGAGGTCACAGCGAACATGTACCAGATGCACAAATGCCTCTTCAAGCAGGTGGTCTCCACTTTTCTCCAAAAGCATCCCAATCCTAGGGATAAAAATGTCATCTGTGTGAAAAATAGTGAAAGGAAAAAAAAGATATATCCACAGGAATCATCTATAAGAAAAGGATTGCCTTCAGTCAGGATGTGATTCCAGAAACTTTAAGGACGAGCATTTTAAAAATATCTAATATCAAGGGAGCTCTGATGGTTTAGTGGCAAAAAGCTGTACTGTGATCTCAAAGTTGCACGGTTCAAATTCACCATACTCCGTTGGAAAAGGAAGCGCTACCTCCTGTGCCAGTCGGATCTGATTAGACGGTACACAAGGGGGAAACATTTAAAAAACTAAAAATACTTAATATCCAGTTAGAAGAGGAATCGTGGCTCAACCCTCAGGAAAGAAGCATGGCTATAGAGAGTCATGTACACAGTATGCATCTATGCAGGAAGAGTAAGTCTTCTGTGACATGTGGAAACCCCAAATTGGGCAGAGTTTATTCAAAGAGACAGGATTTCAACCACTGGGGCTGGATTTCTCAGCTGTATTTTGGAAGCATTTGCCAGCACATTCTTAAAATAGGGTGCCCAGAAGGGAATTATAATAATGGAGATGCTGCTAAAGGAACAGTATGGTGCCCCCTTGGCCAAATAAAGACTCATCAGAGAGCAGTGTCCAGGCTTATATTTTCTCAGTAACCTCTTGGACACAGCACATCAGAGATGCAGATTCTGGAATACAGGTTTGATGATATAGCATTGGCAGCTTGAAGAAAAAGGAGACCTTTTACCAGAGTGTGAAATGATACCACATCTCCCTTACATGGAAGCCTGCTTTTTTAAATGATGGGTCTCATGTCATAAGAACACCTAGCTGGATTTTCATGGAACACTCTCTCAATGATTTTACAAAGAAAATAAAACCCTTATAAAATTAAAAAAAAATTGAACAATATCATTAATATCACAGGTAAGCAAAATACTGCTGAAAATCATCCAAAACTGGCTAAAATTCTACTATATAATTAGTGAAATGCCAGAAGTTCAAGTTGGATTTTGAAGAGGGAAAACATTGCTGATGTCAGATGCACCCTGACTGAAAGCAAAAAAATATCAGAAGAGTGTCTATCTGTGTTTTATTTTCTAAGCAACAGCATTTGATTGGGGTGGTGTTATTGTTGTCAGGTGCCACCAAGTATGCCCATCAACTGGTGAAAGGATGAACAAATTGTTGTATTTCTTTATAATGGATTATTATTCATCCATAAAAGGGAACACAATACTAATATGTGCTGTAAAATTAATGAACCTTGGAAACATGAGAAAGAAGCCAAGTAATGAAAGAACAAATGTTTTATGACTCCATTTATATGACTTAATCAAAATAGGCAAATTTACAGAAACAATATAGATTAATGAATGCATGTGGCTGGGGAGGGATTTAGGGAGGAAACAGACTGATTGTTAAGGAATGCATTACAGTAGACATGTATCTTCATTTCTCTTGGTATATACCTAGGAGAAAAATTGCAGTCATATGGTAATGCTATGCTTAACCTTTTGAGGAACTGCCAGAGAGTATACCAAAGTAGTTTCATACTTTTTTAAACATTCTTACTGGTTAAGTGTAAGGTTTTCCAATTTTCTTCTTGTACTTACTCCAGTCAGGTTTATATCCTATGCAATTGTAAATATTATCAATGATCTCCTTGTTGCTGAATCAATGACAATTTTCAGTTTTCATTGTATTTGAAGTATTAATAGTGTTTGATCCAGTTAATCTCTTACTCTTTAGTAAACCATTTCCTACATATGGACTTCAGGAAATCACACTTTCCTGTTTTTCTTCTGTCTGGATAGGCATTCCTGTTTTTTCCTCATCTCCCAGCTTTATAACCACTGGCAATGCTTTGAACTCAGTCCACTGACTTCTGCCCTTCCCTATCTATATTCATTTCTCTTTGTGATCTTATCCACACTTAGGCTCTATAACCACTTATACACAAGCACTGTCTGCTCTCAGATGTGTATTTACAGACTAAACCTATACTTTACAATACAGTAGCCACTAGCAATATGTGGTTATATAAACTTAAGTTAATTTAAATTAAATTGAAAAATTTAGTTCCTCAGTCACATTTTAAGTGTTCAAGGGCTGTATGTATGAAGAGATTTCCCATCTTTCTCCCCAAGCTGCTGGATTCAAATTACGTGCCTTAGGGCGGCAGTGTAACTTCTTAACACTAACCAGAGCTCTCTCAATAGCACAGACGTAGAACATTTCTGCCATCATAGAAAGTTTTAGTGTACAAAATCTACCGCTCCTTTGAACTTTAGATTTATAGATCCTACTGCCTTGTGGACATCCTTGTTGGATGTCAACAAACATCTAAAACACAATTTCCTGATAGTCTTCCTTAAAGTCATCCCTGTTTTTCCTGTTTCAGTTGACTGTAACTCTATCCTTCCAATTGCTTCGGTCAAAATTTCACAGTGTCCCCTTAAGTCCACTTGCTCAACATCCAATTAACCAGTTAATTCTCTCAGAATATCACTTCTCACAACTATTACTACTATTACCCTGTGTGAAGTCATCATCATCATCTTTATTATGTTCCAAAAGATTCTTAAACGGTTTCTTTGATTCTGTCCTTAGCCTTCTAAGGCCTAATTTTCAATAGCATGACCAAAGAGTTCT
Source organism: Elephantulus edwardii (assembly GCF_000299155.1). Classification (NCBI taxonomy): domain Eukaryota; kingdom Metazoa; phylum Chordata; class Mammalia; order Macroscelidea; family Macroscelididae; genus Elephantulus; species Elephantulus edwardii. The sequence continues at coordinate 4,093,715 of NW_006399895.1, forward strand.
TGCTAAACTCAAAGCCATATTATGTCAGTTCTCTCTTCAAACTCTCTAATGATTTCCCAGCTCACTCACAACAAAAGTCAAAGTCATTAAAATAGCCTACAGTGCCCTAAATCCTGACCCACAATTCTTCTCTGACCTAATTTCCTACTCCCCCACTTCCCCAATCTTTTCCCACCCACAACACTCCTTAATAGTTAGAATGAATATTCAAAACCCATCAACCACACTTCTGTCTTCCTCATGAAATATAATTTAGTCTTTAAGAATCACTATGCTATTGTGCCTGGCTACCATTACTGACTATTCTGATCAAGGTCATAACAGATGAATACCATCAGAATGAGAGAAAAATGTGGAATAGAAATTTCCTAATACAGATTTACTAACTAGTTGAGACTGAGAGAGTCCTTGAGATGAACACTTTTGAGACATTCTTTAAACCTTGAAATGAAACTATCACCAAGGATACCTTTCAAACTAAATAACAAAGCGACTCAATGAATATCATCTACATAAGATCAAATGATCAACAATAATCCTAAAGCAAATATGAGAAAGTAAGGAAGCAGGCAAACAGGACTGCTAGAAATAGAACCAGAATGGAACTGAAAATGTTGACACACTGTGAAAAATGCAATCAATGACACTAAATAAATATTTTTTTGTTTGTTTGTTTGCTTTTAATTTTTGTGTGAGTGTACCGTCAAATCAGATCTGACTGGTACAGGAGGAGACTGTCCCTCCTTTCCTGGCAGAGCATCTGGTGGATTCGAACTGTGAGCCTCTGGGATTGTAGTTGCAGCTCCTTGCCACTAGGCCACCAGAGCTCCCCAACACTAAATAATTTGTGAAGATGGCGTTGCGTGCTGTCAAATCAACTATGATTCACAGCGACCCTATGAACGATGGCTCTGAACCGTGCCCTGTTCTGAGCCAACTTAACCATCTCTGACTTGACCTCACTGCCACAGTCACTGTGTCAATCCATCTCAGCCAGGGTTTTCCTCTTCTCCACTGAACCTCAACCTTTCCAAGCATGTCCTTCTCCCTGGTCCCTCCTGGTGACATTCCCATAGTATGTGAGCTAGAGCTTCAAAATCTTTGCCTCCAAAGAGCAAATTGGTTTCACCCTCATCAGGACAGACCATTTATTCTCTTGGCATTTCATGGTATGCTTAATACTTTTTTTCCAACACCACAACTCAAAGGCATCGATTCTCCTTTTATCATCCTTAGTCACTGTCTAGCTCTCAGATGCATAGGAAGCAACTGTGAAGACTATAGCCTGGATTAGGTGCACCTTAGTATCTAAACTGACATCATTGCTCTTTAGCACTCTGGAGGGATCCTTGACAGCAGATTTTCCCAATGTAACACATCTTTAGATTTCCTGATTGCTGGTACCAAGATCCAAGTAAGATGAAATCATTAACAATCTTAATCCTTTCTGCATTTATCATGATACTGCCTATTGGCCTGGTTGTGGGGATCTTTGTTTTCCAGATGTTGAGATGCAATCCATATTGAAGGCTGTATAGCCTTTGACCTTCTGCAGCAAACAATTCAAGTTCTCCTCAATTTCAGCAAGTATCATCTGCATAACAGAAGTTGTTAATGAGTCTTCCTCCAGTCCTGATGCCACACTATTCTTCATGAAGTTCAGACTCCCAAATGATCTATTCTGCATATAGATTAATAAGGTATAGAGAAAGGCTATATTCCTGATGCACTCCTTTCTTGATTTTGAACCATGCAGTGTTCCTTTGTTGTGTTCAGTCTACCGCTTCCTAGTCTGGGTCTAGGTTTCACATGAGCACAATCGCGTGTTCTGGGACTCCCATTCTTCTCAACATTAGCTACAATTTGTTGTTGTGATCCACTCAGTCAAATGCCTTTGCATAATTGATGAAACACAAATAGACATTCTTCCAGTACTCTCTACTTTCAGCCATGATCCATCTAATATCAGCAATAATATCCCCAGTGCCATAGCCTCAAGATTTTGCTTGCATGTGATATTAGTGATATTTTTTGATAATTTCCACATTCTGTTCGAACACCTTTTTTGGAAATGGAAATAAATATGGATCTCTTAAAGTCAGTTGATGAGGTAATTGTCCTCCAGATTTCTTGGCAAAACTTGGTGAGTATATCCATAGCTACATTTGTTGAAATGTCAGCAGCCTGTTGGTCTAGGGATTTCACTCTTGTTTGGGTGTGAGAGGCCCTAGATTTAAATCCTGGACAAGCCCTGAAATAATTTGTATAGAAACTGTTTACGTAAAAACTGCTACCCTAGAGGGAAAAGCACACTAAAAAAAGAAAGCCTATTTTGCATATCAAAATAACTCTTCTTTATCTATAAAAATCTCTAGCCAGTGATGTTTATCACATCAAAAAAGTTATCTTTTAAAATCTATAATTTCATTTACTTACATAAACCTATGTACGTAGCTAACAAAATAATTCATGATTTAGTTGGCAAAGACAAACTAATAAGATTGCTTTAAATAAAAAATCAATTACTGAAAATATTATAACATAAAAACATGGATTAAAATTTCCTATGTGGCAATGACATATATATATATACCTTTCTAAACTGTAAAAAGACAACAGTGTTATGTACAATTACTTATGCTTTAAAATAGTTCTACTTAATGTAGTCAGTCTAGTCTGCAAATTGTGTATTATTGGTGTTTTGAAATTAAAACCACATACATGAATAAGTCATTACACTGTTTCCTTCATCAAGAAAATTTTGCTATGATAAAAATTTCACCTCAACTATTCAATTGCTTAGAAATGGAGCAGATCCTTAGGTCTGCCTTTCCAAGGTGCCTAGGTCTGTTCAAACCACCAGCCTCTTGGCTAGTCATTAAGCAAGTAACCATTTATACCACCCAGAGCAAGCTACCATCTATGTCATTTCACTCTGGTAATTAAAATTTTATACACTGACATAGGTTTGTGAATCATATTTTGAATTGCACTGTTTACTCATATTTTGGAGTACCTTCCAAATGCAATGCCAGAGTTTCTGTGCCATTATCATTCATAATGTGTGGAAATTAACATCTATTTTATTGTTTCTAGATGTTCTCCAGTCTCATTTTTTTTACATTATAGAATTTTAACACTGGTCAGAAAGAATAAGAACAGTAATATGTCAAAAAAAAATTTAGTTAAGACAGTAAAAATTATAATTTTAAAATAGGTTAAATAATAGCACCTTAGATGGTGATATTTTATAATAGATTATTAGCTTTAAAACTTTTCTTTTGAAATATATATAAAATCATCTGTTTTGCAACACTAACCTAAATATTCCATCAGCTGTTCAGCAGTTATGATTTCCATCATGGGTGGAAGTTTCACCTGAAAAAGAAAGTATTATTTCTATAAAATCAAATATTTTTGTTAATTAAAGTATTTCTATTAGGTAGACACACAAGTCTCTATATACATATGTATGTGTAAAAGTATTCCTTTATGCAATATATGTTAGTATTCACTATTTATTAAAATCTTTAGGAAATACAGCAAAGTAAATAAAATCTCATAAAATTTCAAAGTCACTATAAGATGTTACAAGGAGCTGGTAGTATAGGGTATTTAACACTGGCTGCTTTCCAAAAGGTCAGCAGTTTAAATCCACCAATCATTCTGTGAGGAAAAGATGAGGCAATCTGTTTCTGTAAAAGTTTACTGCTTTGGAAATGCTATGGGACATTATACACTGTCCAACAGGGTCTCTATGGTCAGAACTAACTCAATAGCAATGGTTATAAGATTTTATAGAAACATTAAGAAATCTATTTTCAAGTTCAAGTACATTGGTCTTAATCATCCACCATAATTATTTTTAGGCAATTGGGTATCCTGTATGGTAGAAAATGTGGTTAAAAGATGGGCAGATGACACCCTCAACATGTTAGGACAGGAGAAGCAGTATTACTGAAACTAGTGTTGCATACAGCTCATTATCCCATTTCTTCAATCTATTTGGGCCATTTTTATAGCTGAATGACTAAAATTTATCCATTATAAAAATGAGTCATATAAAAAAAAGATTGTCTGCTTTTTCCTATAATGTAATTTAAAAACAATTAAATTTTTTTTAAAAAAAACAATTAAATTTTGCTATTTAGAGTATACACTTCAATACTAAAACTCTAAAGAAATACAAAGATATGACTACTGGAAAACCCAGAACTCTGACTACATTTAACGTCACTCATTGTCATTGAGCTGAACTGACTCCTGACCTTCAGCGGGTATTTAAAAGTCTATAAATCAAATGGAAGAGACTGCCCATTTTCCTCTTGTGGAGCTGCCAGAGAGGCACTGCCACCAGAGAAAGTTCTCTGTATGATTATCCCAGAGTAAAGGAGTTACAAATAGAAAGGGCCACATAGAGGCCCCTGGGCTGCTAATAATGCTCTGTTTCATGTCCTGCACGGAAGTTCCACTGATGTTTGCACTGTAATAATTTAAGACTGTAAAACTGTTTCAAGTAATTCCCCGTATGTGTATATTTTATAATAAAATAGGTAAAAATATGTACATGGTAATCACAGTTAAGTTGAAAACCTGGAAAATCCACTAGTGTTAATTTAACTAAAATATCACATTCATTTAAATTATTTTTCAAATGGGTTGTCTGGTAAATTACACAAATATTATAGTCAATGATTGTATAGAATATAAGAAAAAGAAACACCATAGGTATAAATTCAGAATAACTATCTATGATAGCAGAATAGCAAAAGAAATGAAAATCCTTCAGGAATAATTTTTGTTCAGTTGAGAAATTAATTTCTTTAACAATTTCTCCCACTATGAAAAAAGGTACTCTGAGAGTTATTATTAAACATAATAATAAGATGTCACAATTTAGTCAAGAAGTAACATGAGCCTTAAAAATCTCTGTAAAATGGAACAGGTTGAAATTCTGAGAGAGTATGTTCCAGGTGATGTTCATAAACAGATTTATCACTCTGTTGGTGCGATGGAAGTTTTAATCACTATTTGATGGAAAAATATTTTGTGTGGCATGTTTTCATTTATGAAAATGGATCTAAAATCAACAGAGAAAACATAAGGAATGTTGGTTTAAAAAATAACATAAAAATTATTCGGAAAAAGTTTTATATGAGAAACTGACAAGTTACAGTCCATCATCTGCTTTTCTAAATATTCTATATAAAATTTTTTTGGAACACATTCTCATTTGTTTCATGTTGTAATTGCAGAGCTTTGAAACAAAGATCACATCACTTTCAAAGTCTAAAATTTTTACCACCTGGTCTTTTACCAGAAAAAGTTTGTTGACTCTAACTTTAGATGATTCCTGTGGTTGTAATTAGGTGCCTCTGAGTTGGTTCCAACTCACGTAACAACACTATGAACAATAAAACAAACACTGCCTGGATCTCCATTATGCTCACAACCATTGCTTTGTTTGAGTCGCTGTTGTAGCAACTTGGACAATCTGTCTCATTGATGGTCTTGAATTTTTTTGCTGATCATTTCCTAAATAACATGCCTCCAGAAACGCTATGAACTTTGATAAATGTCAATAGTTGTAGAGAAGTTTATGGCCTTTTTTTTTTTCATAGGGTCACTATTAGTCATGCTCAACTTAAAGGCAATCAACAACTACTTTACCAAGCACGATTCTCTTATATAGGGAAAATTCTTATAAGAATTTATAAAAATAAATTCTTATTCTGTTATCAGTGTGTTAATGCCACTTTTGAAAGTCTGCTTACTTTATTATGATCTTTAAACTGAAAGATGAATAATTTTTTAAGCTGAAAGATGAATGACTGTCAGGCCAATCAGCAAGTCCCATTTACACCTAAAAATATTTCTTAAATAAATTAATTCTCTGTCACACATTCTTTGTGCACGTGGCCAGGAGGAACAGTCCTTGGAGAAAAACATCATATGCAGAAGGATGGAGGGACACCACATGAGAGGAAGACCCCAGATGAAATGGATTGATAGAGTAACTGGGGTAGTATGTCAGAGTGAGAGAGACTGGCTCAGGAAAGGGCAGCCTTCAGAGCTATTGTACATAGGGTAGCTATGAGTTGCAGGTAACTAAATGACACATAATAACAACAACTCGGACATTCTTTTACTCTAAAGAGATGCACTGCAGGAATATATTCACCAGAAAAATTCCATAAACAAATTGCTTACCCTCTCCTTCAGTTAACAGTCATTCTAAAATAAATTTTCAGAATTAGAATCTGAAACACTAAAAAAATTTTTTATTTGAGAAATTCATTGTTAAACCTTTGATTTCCACAAATTACTTCAGAGTTTAAGCTTAAAATTTTCAAATCAAATTTTGCTTTAAAGATTTGGAAAATAAAATTACAATCTTTTTATAGAGGTATCCTTTGCTTTTCAAACATTATGTCACTTTGTTTTTACAAAAACCCATACTAGTTTTGGTTTTTGTGAGCTGAGAATTTTTTTTAAAAAAATTTTTTTTTTATGTGTATACGGATCTGACTGGTACAGGAGGCAACTGTTCCTCCTTCTTCAGCAGAGCATCTGGAGGATTTAAACCGTGTACCTCTGGGATTGCAGTGTAGCTTCTTGCCACTAGGCCATCAGAGCTCACTGAGCTGAGAAATCTTAAGAGGATTTTTATGCTTTTTTTGAAAAAGAGAAAAAGTGAAGCCAGTTATCAGCATTTGAAAACCATGAGCAGCAAGAACTGTATCACCAGTCTCTTTCCCCAGGTTCTACATCTCAGCATCAAGACACCACCGTAGCTATAAACTGCGTTTGTGAACACTGTATGTTAGTGTTATATTTATGTGTTATGATTTTGTAGATTATTTTTGGGGTCTAATAGGCTCAAAAGTTTTTTCCAAATAAAGTAAGGTTAATTGCTTCTTTGCTTTATGCTATTTTGGCACAGGAGTTTTCTACTATTGCAGATCAGAGTAACCCATACTGATTTAAAGACTGGCCAACAAATATGCAAATTTCTTAAATTTCATTGGGCTTTAAGAGAAAGTTTACATAGATAATTAGTTTCCCATTCAGTAACTCACATGGACCAAATTGTACCTTGACACTGGTTGCAACAGAAATTGCAATAGCATTTGCATAGCATTGCAGAGCAGTATTTCACTACTCTTCCCCTATCTTAGAATCTCTGTTTCTATTTGTCTGGTTTTCCTGCTCTTACTTGCCTTACTTTGTTTTGGGGCAAATATTGACCTTTCGGTCTCATATTGCTGTTGTTATGTGCCATCAAGTCAACTACAACTCATAGCAAGACAATGAACAATGGCTCTGCACACCACCCTATCCTGAATCCTTACCATCTCTGATAAACCTGATCCTATTACAACAGTCACTGTTATCAATCAATCTCATTGAGGGTCTTCTCTCCTGCTGAGCTTCGACCCTTCCAAGCATGATGTCCTTCTCCAAGAGCTGGCCCCTCCTGACAGCATGCCCAAAAGATGGTGAGATGGAGTTTCACCACGCTTGCTTTCAAGGAGCCCTGTGGTTTCAGTTTCTTCAGGATAAATTTGTGTTTGTTCTGCTGGCAGTCCACGGTATGTTCAATAATCTTCTCCAACACCAAAACTCAAAGGCACTGTTTATTCTTCTGTCATTCAAGATTTTTTTAATTTATTCTAAAATTTTATTCCACTATTGTAGAAATAGAAATATAACTTATTAAAACAGGTGTAAGGATCCAAGGGGGGGGAGGGTAAGAAGTAGAGGGGAAAGGTTGGGGAGGGGGTAATCATAGGGTCACACAATTTGATGGGCAGAAGGAAGGGTGGGTAAAAGAAAAAGGAAAGATCCAGTGTGAAAAACAAGGTATATGAATTTTGTAAGCAAACCAGTTTAAAATGAAAAATATAAAAAATATTTTGTTCATAAAATCCATATGTATTGAAACTAAGACTTGAAATTTTTCCTTCAGCTCTTTCTGCTTGAGAAATGCAGATCATGTCCTTCCATTTTGGTTTTCTAACTCAGTTCTTTGCATATTTTATTATAATTCTCTGCTTTGTCTTCTCACCTGCCTTTTGGAATCTTCTGTTCAGCTCTCTTATTTCAGTATTTCAATGCTTTGTTTTGACTTCTTTATGTTTTGGTGCAATTTTCCGAGTCTCTCCTAACATCCTTTCTTTCCTTCCTGTCTTTGTAACTTTTGTTTCTTCATGGATGATATCCCAAAACTCATCTTATTTTCAGTTCAAAAGATCAAATCAATTTTTGAGATGGTTTTTAAATCTGGTTGAGACTCATGGTCTTATGTTAGTTCTCATGGACTTGCTTTCATTTTTTTCAGCTTCAATTTGAACTTGTACAGGAGTGATGGATTATCTGTTCCACTGTCAGCTCCTGGACTTGTTTTGACTGCTAATACTGAGCTGTTCCAACTCTTTCCACAGATGTAGTAAACTGTACTCTTGTGTTGTCCATCAGGTGTGGTCTATGAATATAGTCTTTATGTTTTCTTAAAAAAAGGTATTCACATATTCACAATGAATAAATTCTTGACTGTACACAAAGCTATCCTTTGATCTCTAGCCTCACTTTTGTCACCAAGGCCATATTTTCCAACTATCAGTCCTTCTTTTTCAGCTTTTACATTTCCAAAATGACTAGAACAGGAAACTGCCAAAAATTAATAAACTAACTCAGAAGAAGAATATCACTGCTTCTATTACATGGATCTTGGCTAAAGCAGATATTAACTGAAAGACATTTACTTGTGTTTCATTGACTATGCAAAGGTATTTGCGTGAATCATAACAAATTACAGATAACATGAAGAAAAACAAGAATTCCCAGAACTCTTAATTGCACTCATACAAAACCTATATATAGACCAATAAGCAATTATCCAAATAGAACAAGTGAACACTGCATGGTTTAAAATCAGGTGTGCATCAGAGTTCTATCTTTTTCTATACCTACTTAATTTGTATGATGAGCAAATCATTCAAGAAGCTGACTACATGAAGAGGGAAGACTCATCAACAACCTGCCTTAGCAGATGACACAGCCTGCTTGCAGAGAGTGAAGAAAACTTGAAGCACTAGCTGCTAAAGATCAAAGACTGCAGCCTTCAGTATCTTACACTCCAATATAAATAAAACAGAAATCCTCACCACTGGACCAATAAGCAACATCATGATAGATGGAGAAAAGACTGAAGTTGTCAAAGATTTCATTTTACTTGGATCCACAATCAACACCCATGGTAGCAGCAGTCAAAAAAACAAAAGATATTACATTGGGCGAATCTGCTGTCAAGGACCTCTTTAAAGTGCTAAAGGACAAAGATGTCAGTTTAAAAACTAGGGTACTTCCTCCTGATCTAAGTCATGGTTTTTCAATTGTTTCCTGTGTATCTGAAAGTGGACAATAAATAAGGAAAAGTGAAGAAGAATCAATGCCATTGAATTGTGTGGTGCTAGCGAAGAGCACTGAATATCTTATGAATTTCCAAAAGAACAAACAAATTCGTCTCAGAGGAAGTACAAACAGGGTGCTCCTTAGAAAAAAAGATGGTGAAACTTGGTCTCACCTACTTTGAGCACATTATTAGGAGGGGCTGACTCTGAGAAGAATGGGAATCCCAAAACATTTGATTGTGCCTATGCAAAACCTATACCTGAACCAAGAGGCAGTCATCAGAACAAAGCCTGGAGACACTGCATGGTTCAAAATTGGGAAGGGTGTCCGCCAAGGATATATTCTGTCTCCATACCTTTTCAATCTATATGCAGAACAGATCATCTAGGATGCTGGGCTGTATGAGGAGGAATGTGGCATCAGGATTGAAGGTAGATTCATCAACAATCTGTTTTATGCAGATAATACAATCTTGCTTGCTGAAACTGAGGAGGACCTGAAGTGCTTGCTGCAGAAGTTCAAGGACTGCAGCCTTTAATATGGATTGAAGCTCAACATCAAGAAAACAAAGATTCTCCCCACTGGGCCAAATGGTAACATCATTATGGACAGTGAAGAGATGAGACTGTTAACAGTTTTAGTTTACTTGGCTCCACAATCAACACTCTTGGTACCAGCAGCCAGCAAATCAAGAGACAAAATGCATTGGAAAAGTCAGCTGTCAGAAACCTCTCCAGAGTACTGAAGAGCAACAATGTTAGTCTGGAGACTAAGGTGAGCCTGATCCAGGCCATAGTTTTTGCAATTGCTTGCTATGCATCAGAGAGTTGGACAATGACTAGTTATGATAGAAAGATAATTGATGCCTTTGAACTGTGGTGCTGGTGCATAGAGTATATCATAGACTGCTAGGAGAACAAACAGGTTTGTCCTAGAGTGGGTGAGACCAGGCTGCTCCTTGGAGGCAAGGATTCTGAAGCTTCGTCTGACATACTTTGGACATGTTACAAGGAGGGACCGGTCCTTGAGAAGGACATCATGTTTGGAAGGGTAAAAGGACAGTTCAAGAGAGGAAGACCCTTGATGAGATGGACCAATTCAGTAACTGGGATAATGGGGGTAGGTGTGTCAGAGACAATAAGGTTGGAAAAGGATAAAGCAGGTTTTAGGGCTCTTGTACCAGGATCTCTATGAGTCGCAAGCAATCCAATGGCACATAACAAGTCCTTGGAAGAAGACATCATAACGAGAAAGGTAGAGGGTCAGCAAGAGAGGAAGACACTCAGTGAGCTGGATTGACACAGTGACTCAGCAGACATTCTTTACTCCTTTAGGCTAAACTACTTTTCATTATAAAAAAGATTTATGGAGGGAGCTCTGGTGGCCTAGTGGCAAGACGCTGCACTGCAATCCCAGAGGTACGCGCTTCAAATCCACCAGATGCTCTACTGGAGAAGGAGGGGGCAATCTCCTCCTGTACCAGTCAGATCTGATTTGACGGTACATGTAAAAATAATTAAAAAAAACCCAAAAACCACACAACAAGGAGAAGTAAAATTTTGTAAAATAAAAATAAAAGAAAAAGATTTATGAAGGTATTTTTAACATTTAAAAACAATAATTTTAGGCATCCATACTGGTTCAATAGAAATGGCACTTTTGTGATAGATAAAAATCAAAGACCAATCCACCAGATGCTCTGCCGCGGAAGGAGGGACAATCCCCTCCTGTATCAGTCAGATCTGATTTGACGGTACACACAAAAAATTAAAAAAAAAAAAAAATCAAAGACCAAAAAACAAATACAGAAAATATCAGATATAGCTTAAAATAAAGAAGTAAAATGTAATTCAAATTTAGGTACATTTATCTGTTGTCAGTTATAAATTTGATTTTGAATAAAATTTAATAATTACATATCCTTCATTCTTATCTTGGACTATCATGCCTTACTTTTTTTTAAAGAAGGCAATGTATACGAATTTTGTAAGAAAACCAGTATAAAATGTTTATATTAAAATAAAAAGGAATGATCTACTCTGCATCAGTTCTGAACCAATACAACTAACAATGCAATAAAACTCGAACATTTTTAATTTAGTAATTTATTTGTTTGAAAATATTTTTAATATAGCTGTCATCTATCATCAAAAACCACTATACTTACTTTCATGGAGTCACTAAATCCTCCAATTTTCTCAGCCTATTGATTTTTTCATGACTTCATCCCTCCCTAAAAGAGATGATCAACTGTTTCCACTTCCTACTCTAATCTCACTGACTCTCTAGTGAATTAATTCTTAAAAAACTCAAGCACTAATAATGCCATCAGTCATTCTTCTAGCTCCTCTTTTCATGTATGAAAGCTATTGGGGGAAAGCCAAAAATGAGGCCACACTGCCATAAGCTTTTCAGGAACATCCTACATTAACCATGGCTGCTAGCTGGCAACTTTTCTATTTGGACCTCAAAGTCCTAGAACTTTTCAAAATGAAAAATATTTTCATCACTAAATGTACCTGTAAGTAACTTATGAGTTCAAAAGTTATTTCTGTTCATTACATATCACTGATTAATCAGAAGTTATTCTGCCAGCCTCTCCTACTTATTTCGAGGAGGTAGGTCTGTTCCTTTGGGGAACTTTCTAATAAATCTCTTTACTATTTTATCTTTTAAAAAATAGTTATTCTGCCAAAATGGAGACTTCTTGTTGTTAGATGTCAGTATGATTCATAGTGACTCTAAGAACAAACTGACCCGTGTCCTTCATCTCTGACACACTTGAGTCCATTGCTGAAGTCATTGTATCTCATTGGAGGTCTTCTTCTTTTACTGATCTTCCACTTAGCTAAGCATGATGTCCCTTCTCCAAAGAATAACCTCTCCTAGCAACATGTCCAAAGTATGAGAGACAAAGCTTCACCATCATTGCCTCCAAGAAGCACTCTGACTGCACTTTCCCCAAGATCTATCCATTTTGTTCTTTTGGCAGACCATGAGATAATACTCTTCTCCAATACCACAACTCAAAGGCATCAATGTTTCTTCTATCATTCTTTTCACTGTCCAGCTCCCAGATGTGTAACGAGTGATTAAAAAACACACCAACCAACAACATAGCCTGAATCAGGCAAACTTTAATCTTCAGAAAGACATCATTGCTCCTCAGTAGTTTGGAGAGAACCCTGAGAGCAGACTTGCTCAATGCTTATGTCTCCTGACTGCTGGTACCAAGCGTGTTGACTGCTGGTCCCTGCAAGATGAAACCAATGACAACTTCAAGTCTTTCTCCATCTATCATAATGTTGCTTATTGGCTCATTGGTGAGCATCTTTTTTTTTCTTGACATTGAGATGTAACCCATGTGGAAGTTTGTAGTCCTTGATCTTCAGGAGCAGGTGTTTTAAGTCCTCCTCACTTCTAGTAAGCAGGGCTGTGTCATCTGCATAATGCAGGCTGTTAAGTCTTCCTCAGAACTTGATGCCACATTGTTCTTGACAGAGTCAAGCTTCATGAATTATTTGTTCAGCATACAATTGAATAGGTATGGAGAAAGGATACAACCCTGGCACCCATTATTCCTTATTTTAAATCATGTGGGGTTCCTTTCCTCTGTTCTGATAACAGCTCCTTAGTCTAGGAACACAATTAAGTGTTCTGAGATTCCTATTCTTCTCAATGTTAACCACACAGTCAAATGCCATTGCACAGTCAATAAAGAACAAAAAGACATTCTGGTATTCTCTGTTTTCAGCCGAGATTCATCTGACATCATCAATGATATCCCTGGTGCCACAGCCTCTTCTAAACCCCACCTAAACTTCTGGGAGATCTCTCAATTTACCACTCTAGTCTTTTTTGATCTGAAGACCTTTCAGTACTCTTAAAAAATGACTGACAACCCCAAAGAGTTTCAGTTTGTGTGTGTTAAATCTATTGATGCTTGTTGTTGTTGTTATGTGCCGTCAAGTCGTTTCCGACTCATAGCGACCCTATGCACAACAGCCCTAAACCCTGCTCTATCCTGCGCCAACCGCACTGCCTCTGACACACCCATC
>NW_006399895.1:4113541-4114296 GCF_000299155.1 Elephantulus edwardii
ACTGGGATAATTGGGATGGGAGTGTCAGAGACAGTGCGGTTGGCACAGGACAGAGCGGAGTTTAGGGCTGTTGTACATAGGATCGCTATGAGTCGCAGGCGACTGGACAGCACATAACAACAACAACAATTCTTCACATGCTACTAACTCAGCCACAAATTTACCAGTAGAATTAACATTATCAAGTTATCTATCAAGGCCTTTTACTCTCTTGTTCCTCCTGGAAAACTCAGTTATCTTGCTCTGTTTGGGATTTGTTGATGCCTGCCGCATAGCTGTAATCCTGGGATTTCTCTCTATTATTCAGAATTTGTTTCTCCTTTCTTCTGTGTTTTTTTAGTTTTGTTTTGTTTTTCTGTTTCATGGATTGTCAGTATTTCTCTTCTTTAATTTTCTGGAACGTGTGTGTTTGTGTTTGTACACTGTCAAATCTTATCTGACCAGTCAGGAGAAGATTGTACCTCCTTCTTCAGCAGAGCATCTGGTGGATTCGAACCACTCATCTATGTGGTTCCAGTGCAGCTTCTTGCCACTAGGCCACCAGAGCTCCTGGAACATATTCTTAATTAGTGTCTTGGGGAAAAGTGCCTGTGAAGTAAATTTTTGTGTGCCTTGTATCTCTGAAAACAGACTTTTATTCTATATATTTTATAACGTTTATATAAAATATAAAGTATCAATTTTAAGACTAGAATACCGTGCTCGCTTCGGCAGCACATATACTAAAATTGGAACGATACAGAGAAGATTAGCAT
>NW_006399895.1:4114396-4122074 GCF_000299155.1 Elephantulus edwardii
ATTCACTGGGCTTCCTTGTAAGCATATGGATATAATCCTGTCACTCACGGTGTTGCTTACCATGTTAAAAATAAATATTGAGAACATTTTAAAACAGAAAAATGCAGAGGTACATATTCTACTAGCCATCAGAACTATGATGCCATCATCCATCACTTAGCCTGTAAAACTTCACTGATACTTGTAAGAGAATTAGAGTGGAAAAGGAAAGTAACATCTTAGTACTATCATAAAGATGGTTTGACCCTTAGAATCCCTAGCTCACTTTGAGAACACTGCTCTACCAGATCTGGCTTCACTTTATCTGTTTCCCTATCTACTGTGGAAGACTGATTACTGCTGAGTGAATTTTGTGTACATCAATAGCCTGAAGGCAGAAAGAAATCTGAAAATCAGATGTATCAAACAATCTGCAGGTTTTCTTTCCTTTTCTGCTTAAAGCCTGCTCTAAGGTTTGGGTTCACTCCTGTTTTTCCAGGGGTCCTTTAGCCCTTTTCCCTCTTCTTTTTCACTTGAACTCCTGTGTGGCCTACCTTTCACTAGCTATGCCTCTTTCTTGTTATCTTAATAAATCTTTTCCACTTGTTCTGCTAAAAAAACCCCCCAAAATAACAAACAAAAAACCCTCCTGCAAACTCAAGCATACCTGCTCATTCACAGTCTGATCCAAACCATCACTTTATTTCCTATTCTCCATCCAAAACTGTATCCACAAATGGAACGAACCTTTGCCTCAGCATCTTTTAAACCAGTATTCCCCCTCCCTGGAAGAGTTTCTCTTGTTCAGCCTGTAACCCCAGCTCTCCTACAAAGTCTTCCTTAGACTCATATCATTCCCAATTACTCTACCTCTGTAATTACACATTTTACGCCCTCTAGAATTTGTCACATTGTGTTATGATTATTGTTTATATGTGAGCCTCCCCCACTAGTCAGTGTGATACATGAAAGCAGATATTTTTGTATTTCTATACCTTATACAAATGTTTCATCATTCACTTGAACTATCTCACAGAGACAGTTGCACTTGTAACTGAAAGATTATACATCTCCCACAGTTTAAATCCTCTATAAGCTCCACAGGAGCAAGATACATAGTCTCCTCCTAATGCTATTTACAGCCTATGAAAACTGATGGAGGGTGTTGAAGGGTTGCTGTGAACTGGCATCAAGTTTGAGTGCTGATCCCTAAGTGCTTTAAACCACAGTTCTTGTTCCTTCCTCTTAACTTCTGTAGTACTATGTAGATAATAAGAACAAAGAAGTCTGAAGGAACCTTTTTTGACAATTAACTCAGATATGATACAAAAAAGTATAAACAGTAAAAGATAAAATAGAGAAATGAGGTCTCATAAAAATGAAATCTTTTTGTTCATCAAAGGGCTTTATCAGCAAAGAACATATGAAATGCAAATAGCTAAAAGCACACAAAAAGTTATTCAACTTCATGAGCCACTGTTGTTGTTGGGTGCCAGTGAGACGTTTTCAACTCACGGTAGTAACTCCATGTGGCAGAGGGACCTTTAAGGATTTGTTAGGCTGTAATCTTTACGAGAACAGATCATCCGGGCCTTTTGACCATGAGTGGGTGGGTTCAGATGTGTGGACTGGCTTGGGCAATCCTTAGGTTAGCGGCCACTCAACTGTTGTGGCACCATTAACTCCTTTCATGAGCCATTATGAAAACTAATAAACAAAAACCTTTACCATGGCATTCATCCTAACTTAGAAAGCTGCAAATGACAGGCACAAAGTGATACTATACCACTTCCATTAGAAAGACTATGATCAAAACAGAATGGAAAATAGCAAGGGTTGTGATAATGTGGAGGTTATGAAACTCTCACCTATCCCTAGTGGGAATGCCAAGTAGTGGGAAGAGACACTATTAAAATAGTTTATCAGTTCTTAAAAAAGGTGAACAAAGAACTAATGTATGACCTAGCAATGTTAAGAATGCAAACAGAAATCTGTACATCTGTAGATTTCTGCAGTGTTCAGTGCAGCACAATAACAAATTGGTGAAAACAACTGAAAAAGCCCATCAACAGAAGACTGGCTAAACAAAATGTAGTACACACAAAGAGTGGACGACTACCCTGACAAAAAGAGAAATGAAGTCCTGATACATGCCACAGTATGGAAGAACTTCTGAAAACATCATTTTGAGCAAAATAAGTCACTAAAACACAAATACTGCATAATTTCACTTACATAAAACAGGCAAATAAATAGAAACCAAAGCTGACTTGCCTTTATCAGAGGTAGGAGGGAGAAGGAAGGGGGATTGCATAGGGGACATTGAGTTAACATTTATGGTAGAAGAATAACTCAAAAAAGGATAATGATAATGGGTGTTCAACATGAATTAATCAACATCACTGAATAAAATGAGCAAAAATTGTTGAGCTGACAAATGTTTTGTCATGTACGTTTTTATCGGAATAAAAATTTTAAAGCCTGTGTGTCCAGTTTGTGCCCTGTGCACCCCTCTACTCCCTGAAGGACACCTGCGGGCACCTTACAGTGAGGACCTCAAGGATGCAATATTTATGGATTGCTGCATGATTCTCAAAAATGAATAAAGCTGTTTACAAGGGAAAAAAAAAAAAATTTTAAAGCCTGAGGAAACTACTAGACATTCCTTCTACAAAAAGATTGGGGATTCTGGCTATAGGATCTCCACCAAGTGATTCAACTTCAAATATCCCAATTTTATTTTCTATTATTCTCCATTCCCTATGCCCTCATATCATTCAATAAATATTTACATCCAATGGCTATTCTATTTTCATTCATTTTTGTCTTTACTATTACCTCCCAAAGAGATTTCATTTTCCTGCTACTCTAAATCCTACTCTTCCTTAAAAGTTTGGTTCAAGACTTACAAATTCCATTAAGTTCTCTAGGACAATGTTTCCCTTTTTTAGATATATAACGTGTTTCATATACTCTCAAATTTATAGCACTTATTCTCCTTTAATTGTTGTTCTTGTTGTTATGAGCCTTTAACTGTGAATCACAGCAATTCTCTGGACAAGGGATCTGAAATCTGCCCTAGCCTATGTTCTTTAATAATATAATTCAATGGTGCAATCCCAAATAATTTGATAGTTCTTTAACGTCAAGCTCTGTCTTCACGCAAAACATATTTGAATGGCATAACGTACCATATATAGACAATATTGCTAATTTTTATTTATTAGTCCTTGCTATCTGTAAGAAAATAAAATCATGTCATAAGTACCATTTACTTTATTAAGTTTCTTCCTAACTGGCCAAAATAATAAAAGTTCTTTTTTTTCTAGGGAGTATTTAATTTATGAATATCATTATCAATTTAAAGATAATGTAGGTACTTGGGGAGATGCAACTTTTTATTGTCCTAAAACTGCAAGCTCAAATAAGACACTTCATTTAAAGGTTAACTCACTCTAAATCTTCAATATAGTTACTATAGAAGGGCATTATTCCCCCTCACTTGGCATATTCTAATGTATGGTTATTGGTAATAACAAGAAGCCATTTAGGTAGATCCCCCCCAAAAGAGACAAAAAGCTGGTATAAACTGAAAACACAATCTTTGGTAGCCAAGAAATCATGATAATTGGGTGTCACACCAATGCTTTTCCTTACATGGAATTTGTCTAAATAGCCATATCTTCTCTATCACCATTCCTTGAAGAATGCCTGCCTAACAGGGACAAACATTGGTTGGTAAACTGACCAAACATAATCAGCAAAACTTGCTCCATGACAGCAGAATGAAGAGCACTTCCCCTAATTCTTCACTGGGTTGCACATGTAATAGATTCAGGTAAATGGAACAGCATCTTAATGATATAGTGTTAAAATAATAAAATAATGCTCTAGTGCCAAATGTTTGTAAATGTCACAACCACATCTTTAAATGCTAAACTCATGTTTTAACACTACAAGAGAGATGCATGAGGGCAATTCTTTCTGAAATACACCTGAAATTTGTCTTTCACCAAGGGAGTCTGGGAGTGAATTTCATGAAAGAGTTAATGGGAACTTAAGAATGAGGAAGGAAAGGAGGAAGCCATCAGCTGACAGAGGGCAGCTCCCTCACCCAGCTGCCCACCGCCCTCCCCAATAGCTATAGGAAGTAGAAAGCTACAGAATGTACCTTCCATGCCAGAAGCAAAACATTGAGGATCGCCAGCAAAGGGCAGGGTCCATTCTCATTCTGAGTGATGATGGGTGTGTTCTCTTCCTTCCACTGGATCCACTTGATGTGATAGACAGACTGTCCCGGGAAGCGTTCTTTGGAGGCTGCGAGCACCTGAGCGGCCTCCTCCTCCTCGTCCTTGCACAGAGGGACAGCCCTGGGCGATACTGCCGCGCCCTCTTCTTCCTCCGGAACCCTGCTCTCCGCTCCCTCCTCACTATTGAACTCCGAGCTACTGGGAAAAGAATGCAGGTTAGAGAAGGACTCCAGGGAGTCTAGGCTCGGCGACTCCCCGGGAGGGCTCGGCTCGCTGCAGCTGCTGGGGCCGCCGGCGCTGCTGGGCTCCTCCGAGCCGGCGGCCGCCACCTCGGCCCCGCAGGTGTCGGCAGGGTCCACGCGGGCTCCTGCATCTCCAGACGGACTCAACCCCAGGTTCGCTCCGGCCGCAGCTGTCTCCGGGGAGGCGGTCACCTTGCGCTGCCCTCTTAGAGGCGCTTCTGCAGCCGCAGAACTCTCAAAATCGCCTTCCTGCAAGTTCAAGCTCGGGAAGGAGTCACAGAGTCCGGGAGCCTGAGATGAGCTCGCGGGAGAAGCCGAGTCCAGGAGGTTCCTCCCAGTGGCCGCCGCCCCCTGACCATTCCGGGCGCCGCTCTCCGTCGTCCATACCCCTGAACCAAGCTGGGTCTCTGGTGGCACTTCTTGCGGAGAATCCGTCCCCGAAGCTGGCCCGGTCTCCTCTCCGTGTTCTAGCGGCTGCAGGATCCCAGGGCCGCTCTCCATACCGGGCCGCCCGCCCTGGCTCTATCCAGACCGCGGTCGGCTCTCCTCAGCCAGCGCCTCAGACGCCATGACAGCGGCACTGGCAGCTACAGCGCCCTTGCGCGGCCTCGGTCAGGCACGTCACGGGGAAGGGCGCCAGGAGAGCGCGCGCGCCGCCACGCCCTCCACCGACCCCAGGCGTGCCTCTGTTTGACTGCGCGCC
This sequence comes from Elephantulus edwardii, assembly GCF_000299155.1. NCBI lineage: Eukaryota > Metazoa > Chordata > Mammalia > Macroscelidea > Macroscelididae > Elephantulus > Elephantulus edwardii. The sequence continues at coordinate 4,119,571 of NW_006399895.1, forward strand.
CCTCGGCGAACCGCGCCCCGGCAGCCCACGTGGCCCCGCCCCGCGCGCGCCCGCTCACCTCCCGAGCTCGCGCTCAGAAGGCGTGGTTGGGGGCGTGGCCGGAGGCGCGCCCTCGCGGAGTCTGATCCAGTAGGAAAACATCCTCCCCGCTGTGTGGCCGGAAGTTGAACTCCAGAGCAGCCCGACCGCGAGCGGCTTCTTTAAAAGCGCAAGGAAGGGCGGTTTGTTTGGCTTTTCCTTTTTAGACCCGATGTGTGCCTAACCATCCCTTCCCATCTCCCCCACCCTCCCCGTGGCTCAGAAGTGGGAGTAGTAGCAGCTTATGAAGAAGAGGGCTTTCTGGAAGGCCCTGGAGATTTCTTTCCCCTGTTTGTAATATGGAAAATTAAGGGACTGTGTTTACAAGAAGCAGATTCAAAAAGCTGGATTTTCTCCCAAGTTTAGAGACGATGGCACTGTGCAAACCCCAGTCTTGTGGGCTGAGAAGTGGTTACCCCCCACCAATCACTAGAGAAACGACTAATTGAAACGACTGGGCAGTTGTGGATATTGGCCATCGCACTCAAAGTAATAATAATAAATTAGCCTGTGCTTAAATTAGCCAAGTCTTTGCGGTTTAGTTAAGTTGGCCTCACTATGCATGGAGTGTGAAGCTTTTACTTCTGAAAAAAGTCAGTTTTCTCATTAGAATTGACACCTCTTAATACCGTACAGTTTTCAAAGAAGATGGACAGAGCAAGCTGGGAGTTGGTGACGAAATTGACATTTAGGATGTGAATTTTATACAGTTCCAGATAAAGGTTTCTCCCCTCATTTAGTTGTTTTGTTTTTGGGTTTTGGTTTTTTGTTTGTTTGTTTGTTTGTTTGTTTTTTAGTATTTTCTAGATTCTAAGGATACAAGACTTGAACACAAGACCGACCTTCTTTGATAATCATGTATACTTAAAGGCCTGGCAGGTAACAGAACATGGCTGTCTTTATGTCTAGAGAAGATATGCAAAATTGCAATGTGTTTCTTTCACTCATTAATGACTGAAAACAAGAATGCAAAGTACTTAGCTAGTTTGGCACTGAGAAGTATGATGGTGAATAAGATAACATTCCTTGGTGAATAAGATAACATTCCATGGTGAATAAGAGAAGAAAACGTCTGTCTGTAAACAAGAAATTTAGTTACTTAGAGTTCTCGTGGCCTAGTGGCAAGAGGCTGCGCTGCAGTCATGAAGGCACTGGCTTTCAAAATCCACCCTGCTGCTCCACAGGAGCAGGGCAGGATGGGCAATCTCCTCCTATGTGATTAACTGCCTCTGAAAACCCGCTGGAGAGTCACCTGTGGGCCATTCCCGCCCTCCTCGAGAGTACAACAAGAAGAACATGAACAGATTTATATATTCCTGGATTAAGCACTTTAGACCATTAAGTACAAATAAGATGACAGACTTCAGGAAATGCAAAATTGAGCATACCTATATCAAAATGTAAACGTGGATGTTTAACTTGAATAAACGACCTATCAAAACCACTGACATCAGATTTGACTCTGGTGAACAGCAGAGGACAATAGAGCAGAACGTCCAAAGGTTTTCAGGTTTGTATACTTGATGGAAGCAGACTGATAAATTGTTCTCCCTTAAAGCAGCTGGTGTATTTGAACCTTCAACCTTTTAGTTAGCCGCTGAATTTTTTTAAATTTATTGACTTTTTTGTTTTTAATTTTTTATATTAAATTTTTATTATTATTTTTAATGAAAATTTACAGAGACCTTGGATTTCCATTCATTCATTGTTGCACTCTTCTCCCTGCCCACCCCTGTCCTCTCTCGCCCAATTCACTCTTCTCTTTGAAAAGTAAAAGAAAAATTCTTTCATTGTTATAACAATCCCACTCCCCATGTCCACCTCACTATACAGCCTTCGTTCTCCAGTCATGACAATAATACCTAATCACATAACCCTTTTAAACAGTTTTCTCCCTCATCTGTTTGAATACAGTATACATTATTCATCCCATCTTTCTAAGTCTCCCTCCAACCCCCATGTCAGTCCCGTTTTAGAACAGTGGCACTGTGCAGTATTTGTGCTTTTGTGACTGAGATATTTCGTTCAGCATAATGTCCTCCAGGGTCACCCATTTTGAATATTTCATGAGTTCCTTGTTTTTCAATGCGGCATAGTATTGCATTGTGTGAATATACCACAGCTCTATCCATTCCTTTGTTGAAGGGCACTTAGATTGTTTCCGACTCTTTGCTATTGTGAACAAAGCCAAGATAAACATGGGTGTGCATATATTTGCTTGGGTGGCAGTTATGGTTTCTTTGGTATATATTCCCAGTAGTGGAATTGTTGGGTCAAATGGTATTTCTATTTCCAACTTTTTGAGAAAGCGCTATACCGCCTTCCATAGTGGTTGCACCATTTTACTCTCCCACCAACAGTGAATAAGGGTTCCAGTTTCTTCACAACCTCGCCAGCATTTGTTGCTTGCTGTTCTATTAAATTTT
>NW_006399895.1:4125003-4149077 GCF_000299155.1 Elephantulus edwardii
AAGAGAAAAGGGGAAAAAAAAAAAAAAGACTAGAATACCTTCATTTTTATATAAAATACAACATATCATTTTTAGAAAATATCAAGTATAAAATTCAAGATTCTAATGCCTTTTTTCATTTGGCAATCATTGCTCAATTCTCTTTTAGCTTAGCTTCTCTTTGGTTGTAAAGTAGTCTAAAACTCATGATTCTGGAACCTTTGTATATAACCTTTTATTCTTCATAATATTTATTAATTCTCTTATTTTCGGTATTTTGACATTTTTCTCTGTGATATATCTTTATGTTTGTCTTGCTTTATTCATTGGGCTAGGTAGCTGCTAATAACATTTAATATGGAAATTAATGATCAGTCTGCATGCTGAGAATGTTTTTACTTTGATAATATTTTTATAATTTTGTACTCTTTTATTTTCTGCTTCTTAGACTATTTCACAACTTTATCGTTCAGATCTCTTATTGTATTACTTATTGCTGCTCGTTTTGGTAGGTGCTGTTGAGTTATAGTGACCCTATAAACAACAGATCTGAACCTTGCCCTATAACCTATGCCATCCTCACAATCTCTGCCATGGGAGAGCCTGTTTATTTTTTTAGTACCTTCCTTAGGTGCTCATCCACCAACACCATATCAAAAAATGTTCCTCAGTTACTTACAGAGCTTTCAAAGGTCTATAATTTCAGAAGTGGATGGCCAGTCCTGCTTCTTAATCCGTTGTAGTCTGGAGGCTCTCCTGAAACCTGTCCTCCTGAGGTACCTGCTGGTATTTGAAGTACTGGTGGCATAGCTTCCAACATCACAACATGCAAGTCATCACAGTATAGTAAACTGTACTGGGTTTGACAAGTTTTGTATTGGTAGGAGGAAACTATAAAACAAATAAGCACACTGCTATTATGTATTTGTTTTCCAAATGCTTTTCCTAGTTCCTTTTAACTTTTTATAGCATTCTGATCTTTAATCTCTTAGATATTCTTATTTCCATTTATTTCTCATACATGTCAAAGTATATAGGAACCATATGCCTCCAGAAAGTATATCAATCAGACTATCATTATTGATGGTGCCAGAAAGTGAGATATGGAGGCATACAAGTGTAAAACATTGGTTTTACTCTTTGAGTGTGTAAGATTTTTCTGAGAAATAGGACATATTCACAGGAAATAGTTATTGAGAATATAAGTCTGTTAATAATTAATACTAAATGAGTAGTACAAGGAATAAATGTAATAAAATTCAGTGTGAGATAATTAAAGAGGAACAAAGTCACACTCTCCTAATTAGATCACAAGTCATTACCTCGGGCTTAAGAAATCTAAAATACATCTCCAAGTCTCAAAATGATGGTTATTTTAAAACATTTTCTGTTTTTTTCTTAGTTGAGTCATATCTTTTCTACCTACCATGGCAGAAAATGTTGTGCCATCTCTGACTTTTTTATAATTACCAATTATGTCTCAACTCTTAAGCATCATTATTATATACCCTTTTTCTTTCCCATTCTTTCTGTGATCATCCCTTCACTAAGTCTTATCACCTTAGTACTAGAGTATAGCAGTATTCTAATTATTCTCTAGCCTATGGTCCCTTCCTCAAATATTGTTCAGTATTAGCCTATCAGAGCTATGATTTCACACACAAACACACACACACAGACACACATTTTCTATTATTAACTTTATCAAAATTAACTCTGAACGTACAGGACACATATTATTTATATCTTCCACTCATCTACTCCTAGCTTTCTTTTCAAGGGATATGATAAAATTCTGAGTTAAAATCAAAAGTTTTCTTGTTACTCAGATTGTCCTGGCTCTGCCCTCAGCTGCATATGCAGAAGCTCCAGCCTCCCACAAAATACATCTCCTACTCAATTATTTCTGAGAGCCCCCATGGGGAGTCTTACACCTGTTCAGAGACAAATCCAATCATGTGATATTGCACCAGGTGCTCCTTCTACTCCATGCTGCTTCACCAGATGCTAGTCTGTCTTGACAGTGGTAAGGACACAAAATGGTGAATGGAGGGTAATGGCCTTCTTTCCCCTTTTATTATAATCTTAATATACTAGAGCATTAGTGAAGCAGTTCTTCAGTTTTTAATCAGACAATCATATGATCTGCTATGCCAGAAATTAAAAGTTAGTGAAAAATGGGGTCACATTCATAGGTAAAAAGACCATTTCTAGATCCATCCTGGAAAAAAATAATGTGAGCGACAGGACGATATCCATATGCGTACAAGGAAGACTTGTACTTACTACTATCATTCAAATATATGCACCATCAGCCAGCGCCAAAAAGGAGGAAATAGAAAATTTCTACCAACCTTTGCTGTTGGAAATTGATCAGACATGCAATTAAGATGAATTAATAATATGGGTGACTGGAATGCAAAAGTTGAGAAAAATGAAGAAGGATCACTAGTCAGAAAACATGGAGTTGGTGACAGAAATGAGGCTGAAGATAGAATGATAGAATTCTGTACATTCAATGATTTATTCGTTATAAATTTCTTTCAGCTTTCTACAAAGATGGTGCCAAAAGCAAATTAGGAAGCCCCTGCCCCTCCCAAAACTGAAGCCAAAGCAAAGGCATTAAAGGCCAAGAAGGCAGTCCTGAAGGGCATCCACAGCCAAACAAAAAAGAAGATCACACGTCACCCACCTTCCTGTGGGCTAAGACGCTGAGACTCCAAAGGCAGCCCAAATGCCCCCGGAAGAGTGCCCCCAGGAGAAACAAGCTTGACCACTATGCCATCATCAAATTTCCCCTGACGACTAAGTCAGCCATGAAGAAGATAGAAAATAACAACACACTTGTGTTCATTGTGGATGTCAAGGCCAACAAGCACCAAATCAAACAAGCTGTAAAGAAGCTCTAAGACATTGATGTGGCTAAGGTCAACACTTTGATTAGGCCTGATAGAGAGAAGAAGGCCTATGTTCGACTTACTCCTGACTATGATTCTTTGGATGTTGCCAACAAAATTTGGATCATCTAAACTGAGTCCAGCTGGCTAATTCTAAATATGAATTTTTCACACACACACACACACACACACACACACACACAAATACATTCATAAAAACATCCCACAAATGGCTATATACATGGACCTCACCTGATGGTCTACATAGCAATTAGATTGTTACATATGTGGAAAGATTCCTTGGAGAAGTTCAACATCAGCTGTGAAAACTAGGCCAGGTGCTGACTGTGGAACCAGATCATCAACTACTCGTATGCAAGTTCAAGCTGAAGCTAAATTAAAACCACAAGAACCAAAATTTGATTCTAACTTGAGTCTAACCCATCTGAATTTAAAAACCATCTGAAGAACAGATTTGAGGCCTTGACCACTAGTAAATGAAAATCAGGGGAGCTGTGAGAGGATATCAAGACTATCATCCTCAAAGAATGCAAAAGATCATTACAAAGACAAAGGAAAAGAAAACCATTGTCAGTAGAGACTCTAAATACTGCGCTAGAACACCAAAACACCAAAGCAAAGGGAAGAAAGCAAAGTTAAGGAGCTGAACAGAAGTTTTCAAAGGGCAGTTCAGGAAGACAAAACAAAGTATTATAATGAAATAAACCTCAGCATTTCTTAAGCTGAAGGACCTGAAAAACAAATTCAAGCCTTGATGCTGTGGGTATCTTTATTGAATGATCTAGAAGCATCAGAAGAAGATGTGAGAAGTACACAGAGTCTCTATACCAAAAAGAATTGTCAGACACAGAGGAATTTCATGAAACAACATGTGATCAAGAGGCAATAGTGGGGAAGGAGGACGTTCAAGCTGCTCTGAAGGAATTGGCAAAAACTAAGATCTATCAACAACCTGCGATATGCAGATGACACAACCCTGCTTGCTGAAACTGAGGAGGACCTGAAGCACCTGCTGCAGAGGGTCAAGGACTGCAGACTCCAATATGGATTGAGGCTCAATGTCAAGAAGTCAAAGATTCTCACCACTGGACCAATTGGCAGCATCAGGATGGATGGTGAAGAGGTTGAGATTGTTCACAGCTTTAGTTTGCTTGGTTCCACAGTCAACACTCTTGGCACCAGTAGCCAGGAAATTAAAAGACGTATTGTCATGGGAAAGTCTGCTGTTAGGGACCTCTCCAAAGTACTGAAGAGCAATGGTGTCTCTCTGGAGACTAAGATGCGTCTGATACAGGCCATGGTCTTTGCTATCACTTGTTATGCATCAGAGAGTTGGACAATGACTAAGGAGGATGGAAGGACAATTGATGCCTTTGAGCTTTGGTGCTGGAGAAGAGTATTGAGGGTACCATGGACTGCTAGGAAAACAGATTTATCCTGGAATGGGTTAAACTGGGTGGCTCCTTGGAGGCAAGGATTCTGAGGCTCTGTCTAACATACATTGGACGTGTTGTAAGGAGAGACCAGTCTTTGGAGAAAGACATCATGCTTCGTAGGGTGGAGGGACAGCGCAGGAGGGGAAGACCCTCTATGAGGTGGATTGATTCAGTGACTGGGGTAATTGGGATGGGTGTATCGGAGGTGGTGCGATTGGCACAGGACAGAGCAGTGTTTGGGGCTGTTGTACATAGGACAAGCGACTCGATGGCACATAATGACAACAACAACAAGGCCCCAGGAATTGATGAACTATCAATTGAAATATTTCAACAAACAGATCCTGCCCTGGACATACTCACCAAATTGTGCCAAGAAATCTGGAGAACAACTACCTCGCTAACTGACTGGAAGAGGTTAATATTTGTTCTCATTCCCAAAAAAGAGGATACAACAGAGTGTGGAAATTATTGAACAATATCACTAACATCACACACAAGCAAAATCCTGCTGACGATTATCCAAAAACAACTGGAACAGTACTTTGACGGAGAACTACCAGACATACAAGCTGGGTTTAGAAGCAGCTGTGGCACTAGGAAATCATAGCCCATGTCAGATGGATCTCAGCTGAAAGCGAAGGGTACCAAAGCAATGTGTATCTGTGTTTCATTGACTATTCATTTGACTGTGTGGATCACAATAAATTGTGACTAACCTTGGGAGGAATGGGAATCCCAGAACATTTGTTCCTGCTGATGTGAAACTTGTACTTGGACCAAGAAGTAGTCCTCAGAATAGAGCAAGAAAACACTGTATGGTTCAAAATCAGGAAAGGAGTGTGTGAGAGATGTAGTTTTCTCCACACCTTTTCAATCTATATGCAGAATAGATCATTGGGGAGGCTAGACTTTATGAGGAGTAATGTGGCATCAAGATTGGAGGAAGACCAGGAAATCATGCATATAAATAAATCTGAGCCGAAAATAAATCCAAACTACAATATTTCTTAATAATGGTATGAGGGGCAAGGGAGGATCATTTTACTGACATTGGAAGTCATAGGAAATGTTTTATCAATAATATTAAATCTTTCCTTGTTCAAGTTTAAAAAAAAAAGGTTGGAGGAAGACTTATCAACAGGCTGCATTAGGCAGATGACACAACCTTACTTGCTGAAACTGAAGAGGACCTGAAGTGTTCACTGTAGAAGATCAAGGACTGAACTATCCAATATAGATTGAAGCTTGGCATCAAGAAAACAAAAATTCTCATCACTGGGTCATGATAGGTGGAGAAGAGATTTATTGTTAACAATTCCAGCTTGCTTGGCTCTGCAATCACCATTCTTGGCATCAGCAGTTGGGAAATCAAAAGACGAATCGGATTAGGAAATTTTGCTGTCAAGTACCTTTCCAGACTGCTGAACAGCAATGATTTCAGTATAGAGACTTACGATGTCCCTGTTTCAGTCCATGATCTTCTCAATTACTGAGATCTGAACAATGACTAAAGATAACAGGTAAATAATTGATGACTTTCAGTTGTAGTGCTGGACAAGAGTGTTGAACATACCATGGATTGTCAAGAAAACAAACAGGGTCTGTCCTGGAGAGGGTGAATCCTTGGAGGCAAGTATTTTGAAACCCCATCTCTCACACTTTGGGCATGCTGCCATAAGGGACGAGCCCCTTGAAGAAGGACATCATACTCAGAAGGGTGGAGTGGAGGGAAAGCTCTAGAGAAGAAGGCCATGAAAGAGACAGATTGAAACTGTAACTGGAGGAATGGGGGTAGTAGATGTGTCTGGGACAGTGAGATTGGCTCAAGAAAGCACCTGGTTCAGAGCTATTGTGCATAGGGTCATATGCATAGGGTCAGTGGACTGGAGACCATATAACAACAACAGTAATCTTTTTAAAAATCAACCTGGGAGGGTAGTGGTTAAATATCTGAAAAGTCAGCAGTTCAAACTCACCAGCTACTGTGAGAGAAAAAGACATGGTACTTGGCTTTGCTAAAGACTTACAGCTTGTAAACTCTGTGACACACTTCTTGTTTGCCCTATGGGGTTGCCGTGTGTCAGAACCAACTCTACAGCAGTGGATTTTTTAAATTCTTTTTTTTTTTAAATGTCTGTAAATGTGAGTCCAGGTAGCCTGTGCCAGGAATCATTCAATTACTTTCAATTAAAAACTCCTGTGAACTCATTTTAATTATTCTAGAATCCAGATTCCTAGTTCCATGGAGCTGGCATGAACCATCCAAACCATGTGCACTCAGGTGTCCTTTTGAATTAACCCAGTGGCATCAGATCTAGTGGTTGGAATCTACCCATTGCTCCAAAAGAGAAATATGGACATTCTTCTCCCACAAGATTTATAGCCTTGCAAATACAGTGGAGTGTCAGTGATGAGACTACTCCAACTCAAAAACGAATTAGAGGTTTTGATATATATATATTTATATGGATGTGTGTGTGTATTTATTCATTTATTTATTTATTTGTTTGTTTATTTATATTTCCCCCAGGAAATCAGACAGAAGCAAACAGGATGTAATGAGTTCTATTTACGCGGAGATGTTAATTACCTATCACACTGCTCTAATAATCATGTTCTCTCTGTTCTCCAAAAGGAGGAATAAATAAGAATTATAACTGAGGTTTGATCTTTTATGGAAATACTTTTTCTGGAGTTAATAGCCTTCAGATAATAGCCTAGTAGCCTAGTGGAAATCATTTTGCTGTAGACTTTGAGGTCTTTTGAAGAATTATCTATGAAAAGCCAGTTTTAATAAGAAGGACCACTAAGGTCTGACTGAAAGCTGTGCTCTAGGATATATTTATGACATGCCCTTAATGACTTTTTTTTTAGTGACTAACTCTCATACTCTGTAGATACTCTGAGAACCAACATAGTAGAAATTTACGATGATCTTCAGGAGCCTTCTTAGCCTGTACACCACCTACACAACTGCTTTCACTACCTTGCCTTCTGAGTATTTTGCCCATTCCAACAAGCTGACACTACCCCATTCAAATTGCACCTACTCACAATAAATATATTCTGTTACGCTGATTTTGTTTGTTTCTCTGCACGTTTGAATGTTTAACAGTCTCTACTCCTCCTACTGCATGCCTATGTCAATGGTTAAGGTTTTGTTACTGCATCATGCCTGTCTCCTTTCTTCAGGACTTTAAGAATATTCCTATTCTCACCGAGTGCATTTGCCAGATAGCTCTCAACACTAGCATAGTTGTTTTCAAAGTGTGGTTTTTGAAATAACAGTACCAATACCATCTGAGACATGCTAGACATGAAAATTCCCCACCTGTAGAAACAGGAACTCTGAGGGTAGAATGCTGCAATCTGTGTTTTCATGAGCTCACCAGGTGATTCTGATGCATGATAATGTTTGAGAACAACCACCTTAGCAGCAGAGAACACCACCACCAAATTTTAGAAAGGCATGTTCTTCTGTTTCTGTAAACATGCACAGACATGCCTAAACCTTGGAAAGAAAAAGTAAAAAACTTCTAAACTCATCTTCTTTAGTTGATATTCTTTTTCTCTAAATCTCATTTTTGTTTAATCAAATAATGGAATGTAATAATGTACTATAATGTAATAATGTAGTTGTGTACCATCCAGTCAGAATTGACCTATAAACTAAGGGAGCTCTGGTGGCCTAGTGGCAAGAAGCTGCATTGCAATCACAGAGGCGCATGGTTCAAATCCACCAGATGCTCTTCCGAGGAAGGAGGGACAATCTCCTCCAGTACCAGTCAGATCCGACTTGACGGTACACACACACACACACACACACACACATTAAAAAAATAAAATTAAAAAAAATAATAATTGACCTATAAACTGACCCTTCAGTAGGTTTTCAGAGGCAGTTAATTGAACCAGAGTAGATTGCCCATCCTTCTCCCACGGAGCAACTAGTGAATTTGAATTGCGTGCCTTTGGGATTGCAGCACAGTTTTACAATTAGGCCACCAGACCTTGGAGAAGGACTTCATGTTTGGGACAGCAGAGGGACAGTGCAAGAGAGGAAGACCCTTGATGAGATGGATCGATTCAGTAATTGGGGTAATGGGAGTAGGTGTGTCAGAGACAATGAGGTTGGCACAGAATAGAGCAGGGTTTAGGTCTGTTGTACATAGGTCGCTATGAGTTGCAAGCAACTCAAGGGCACATAACAACAACATAACAATATGACTCTGGAAACTATGAACGTTGAGAAATTATGATAGTTATAGAACAGAGTTTAGATCTTTTGTTGATAGGGTCCTTTTGAGTTGTGCTTGACTCAAAGGCACTTAACAGCAATAGTGATAATAATCATAGTTCAAGGCATCATGTACTACAATCAATGGCTATACTATAATAATAACTGTTCTTTGATCATTATGGCACCAGGTTTTCCCATCAACTGATGGTCAGAAAATTTGGTATTAACCAAATTTGGTTACCAGTCCAAACTCATTAGTCATTCCACAGGAGAAAGTCATGAAGTCTTACATACTTGAAAACCCTATGGATAGTTCTATTCTATCCTACAAGGTTGCTATGAACTGGAATCAGCTAATGGCGGTGAGTTTGTTTTGACTGATTTTATCCAAATTATTGGCTCATTTTGCTTTCTTATCGTAAAATACCTTCTTGTTTTTCCATTCTAGATAAGCTTGCAAAGTTTTGTTGTTAGTTGCTCTGGAATCAGACTTGATTTCTATTCATAATAACCCCATTTGACATAGTAAAAATAACCCACAGACTTTTCTAGACTGTAATCTTTATGGAAATAATTAATGAGTTTCTTCCAGTTGGTTGATATAGAACAAATACAAATCTCTTTCTGACTTGAAAAAAAAAGTGATCCAGCAGAATGAGGGAATTATCAAACAATATCAGTACAGTCATATTTTACAGCAAGTAAAATCTTGCTGAAGATTATTAAATTACTGGAATAATACTTCAACACAGAACTGTCAGAAATTCAAGCTGGGTTTGGAGAGAGTGTATTTAATGGTTGGTATCGGATGAGTCTTGGCTGAAAACAGAGAAGAGCAGAAAGATATTTGGTGTGTTATGTTCTGTGCATCCAAGTCAGAAATTACTCCTAGCTGATCCTCCAGTGGGTTTTCAGAAGCTATAAATCACTCGAGAAGTTGCCCATCTTTCTCTCATGGAGCAGCTGGTAGATTCCAACTAGTGCCTTGGGGTTGGCAGTGCACCTCCTTACAACTAGGCCACCAGAGCTCCCTATGGATTATAACAAATTATGGATAGCATTGAGAAGTTTGAGAATCCCAGAAGACTTAATTTTGGTCATGCAAAACCTATACATAGACCAAGAAGTAGTTGCCCAAGTGGAACAAAAGAATACTGCATGGTTTAAAACCAGAAAAGATGTGCATCAGAGTTGGATCTCCATACCTATTCAACCTGTATCCTGAGCAAATGATTTGAGAAGCTGGACTCTATGAAGAAGAATTGGAGGAAGACTCATCAACAACCTATGATATCTACATGACACAACTTTGCTTCTAGAAAGTGAAGAAGACTTGAAACACTTAGCACAGATAAAAAACTTCAGCTTTCAAAATGGATTACATCTCAACATCAAGAAAACAAAAATCCTCACAACTGGACCTATAGTTAATATCATGATAGATGTGGGGAGAGGGATTGGCATTGTCCTTGATTTCCTTTTACTTGGATCCACAATCAGCACCCATGGTATCAGCAGTAAAGACATCTTGCATTGAGTAAATCTGCTGTCAAGGACCTCTTTAAATGGTTCAAGAGCAAGAATGTTGCTTTAAAAACTAGCATGTTCTTAGGGGAGCTCTGGTGGCCTTGTGGTAAGGAGCTGCAAGTACAATCCCAGAGGCACACAGTTCGAATCCACCAGATGCTCTTCCGGGGAAGGAGGGACAATCTCCTCCTGTACCAGTCAGATCTGATTTGACGGTACACTCACACAAAAATAATAAAATAAAATAAAAAAATTAAAAAAAAAAAACTAGGATGTTCTTGATGCAAGCCATGTTATTCTAAATTGATCCCTGTGTATCTGAATGTTAGATAATGAAAAAGGAAGACTGAAAAAAATGGATGCCTTTGAACTGTAGTATTGACAGAGTTTTAAACAAACCTGTCTTGGAAGAATTACAATCACGGTGATCCTTAGAAGTAAAGATGATGATGCTTCATCACTAGTTCGATTACATTATGTTGCCTCCATGTTTTGATGCTTATTATGTTTTTATGTATCCCAAAACAGGGGCCTTGGTGGTACATTGGTTAAATGCTGAGCTGCTAACCCAAAAGTTGGCAGTTGGAACCCATGCATTCTTCTCCAATACCCTAATTCAAAAGCAATAATTCTTAAGTCTTTCTTATTCATTGTCCAATTTTCAGATGCACGTAATTGAAAATATCATGACCTGTGTGGCAGATGCATCTTTAACTGCAGTCTTTGAATGGATATCCTTGATTTTTAGCACTTTAAAAAAGTCAGTTATTGAGTTCCCTTGACTGAGGTCACTCCAATTTCTTTTCACGTGTTTAATAGTTTTTTTATCTCAAAAGGGATTTCCTCAAGATACAATGTAATCTTGCAGATTGTATCCTATATTATTAATTTGTTATTAATTCTATCTCATAAAAATAAAGGCTAAGGTTTATAACACATAGGATAATACTATCAGACCCAAAAAATGGAGATAATTACATAAAACTGAGAATCATAGCCTAATCAAGTCATCATTTCTTTTAGGGAGACACAAGGCAATCCATAACAGCCACCTTGTAAGGTATCCTGAATTTCCTCTGTTTTCTTTCAAACCTAACTCTACTCTTTTTAATATAAAAGATAATTATATAACAGATTACATAAAATCATTAATTGCCAGTCATAGAAATAAGTAATGGGTGACTTGAAGGTTGAGATTTCTTGGACCAGAGATCTAGGAAAAAATTGCCAGGAGTATTTGGAACTTGGCCTACTTCTTAAAACAGGGCCCATAAACTCAAATATAGGCAGTAAAACTGTTGTCCATCCATAGGCCAGGATAAGAGTGGACAAGCCCTGACCAAAAATGGCAGCCTCTATACAATTCCAACTAAATGGTTCAGTGCAGGAAGGTAGGTCTGCTTGACTATCTGTTTTTGCAGAAAACCTAGAATCTGAGTTTTAATGTGTACACTCCCATTTTCTAAATATTGATGAAAAGGCAGGAAGGTAATGACAAGTAAACCAAGCATATTTGTGAGTCTCATGGGTTTGATGACATACTTGTGCTTTAAAGGATATGTAATACTCCACATGAGTCCCTAGGTGGTGCAAATGATTGATATATTCAGCTGGTAACTGAAGGGTTGCACGTTTGAGTCCATCTATCCAAATACAACCCAGAATAGAAGGGGAGCAAAAGAAGGGGGAGGGAAAAAGAAGTCATTGAGATAGCAGAGGTAAATGTGTGGAGAAGGAGTGAAGAAATGAGAAAGGTTAAATTTGGGCTTGAAAAAAATGGGATGATAATAGAGTAATGGTAATTAATTACACAAAATATATATGAATCATTATAAAAGACACAAAGAACATGTATAAAACATGATGTGCAGCCCCTAGGGAGTGCTACCTGGCCTCTGACGAGTGCCGCCTGGTGTATATAAGGAACTTTGTCTAAGCCACTTTCCTCCATCTTCTCCTCCAGTACATCTGTAAACAACACCTCCAAAGCCCTTTCCTTTGTAACTCACAGGTTGGTTCTCTCTAGGTTTGCTCCCTTTCCTATAGATAACCTGAGCATTGAGTATTGTTCCAGGCCCTGAACCCCGAGCGCAGTTCCAGAGAAAAAAGGGAAATATAACTACCAGCTAAACAAGTGAAGGTGGATGGAGCCTCAAAATTCAGCCAGCCACTCCCACTGGACTCACCCACGCAAACACCTTGTACGCCAGAGAGAAGAAAATATCATGAAAATACATTCTAATTGAACAAGAAGGCATGCAACTTCAACTCAAGACCACTATAAAGTGTTAAAGTGGGCTCCCCCTTCCTCTTCATCTCAATGTTCCTGCTCAGCATGAAGCTACCAGAGAGTCAGCACCTCATTCCCAAATGGGAAACCCTCAAATGAAAAATACAATCTCTTTGTAAAAAATAATCAATCACCCTACACATCCTCACCCTTCTGTTCCCATCCCTTACATCCCTGGATCCCCACACATTTTTTTTTTTACAATTAAAAAAACAAAACAAAAAACCATGATGTATATGAATGACTAGATGCAAACCAATAACATATTTTTAAAAAATAATCAAAGTTATTGAAAATCAGCCATTGGAAACTCTGTGGAACACAATTCTTTTTGGATACACATAAATTAGAACTGACTTTCTTTATGTAACACTGGATAAACAGAAAGGAAAACGGGGTGGACAAAAAAATGGAGTGAAACAGTTTAGGATATTTGGTGGTTCTTAGGTGTAGATCAGTTTGACTGGAAATAATGTTATTGTTGTTACTAGGTGCTCAAGTTGAGTATGACTTACAGCGACCCTATGAACAACAGATGTGAACCCTGTCCTATTCTGTGCCATCCTCACAATCTCTGACATCCTCAAGCCCATTGCTGTAGTCACTATGTCAATTCATCTGGTTGAGGGTCTTCCTCTTCTTTGCCATCCCTCCACCTTCTCAACATGATGTCCCTTTCCAAGGAAGTTCATTTAAAGAAAAAAGAAAAAAATTTGGATTACTAACACTTGTGTTGAGGAGCACCTTGAACGTTATACTAAAAGTAACATTTTTTTTTCAGTGAGAAACTAGTCTTGAATTTTTGATAAAATAGTGATGTCTATTTTTAGTATAGAGATTACATAAATATTTGTTGATATATATTTGATACTGAATAGCAATGACATCAGTCTGGAGATGAAGGTGCGTCTGATCCAGGCTATACTCTGCAATTATTTGCTATGCATCAGAAAGCTGGACGATGACTAGGGATCATGGAAAGAGAACTGACGTCTATGTGCTTTGATGCTGGAGAAGAATATTGAATATACCATGAACTGCTAGGAGAACAAACAGGTTAGTCCTAGAGAGGATGAAACTAGGCTGCTCCTAGGAGGCAAGGATTCTGAGGTTTCATCTGACATACTTTGGGCATGTTGCAAGGAGGGACCAATCCTTGGAGAGGGACATCATGCTAGGAATGGTGGAGGGACAGCACAAGAGAGGAAGTCTCTCAATGAGATGGAGGTAGTGGGGGTTGGTGTATCAGAGACAGTAAGGTTGGCACAGAATAGAGCAGGGTTCAGGGCCGTTGTATATAGGATTGCTATGAGTTGCAAGCAACTTAACAGCACATGAAAACATGTGCTCACCAAATTGTGGCAAGAAATCTGGAGGACAACCACCTGGCCAAACGACTGGAAGAGATCCGTATTTGTTCCCACTCCAAAGAAAGGTAATCTAAGAAAATGTGGAAATTATTGTACAGTATCATTGACATCACATGCAAGCAATATTCTGCAGAAGATTATCTAAAAATGACTGGACTAGCACATCAACAGAGAACTGCGTGACATGCAGGCTGGAGTTAGAAGAGGTCATGGCACTAGGGATATTATAGCTAATGTCAGATGGATCGTGGCTGAAAGCAGAGAGTACCAGAGTAATGTCTATCTGTGTTTCATTGACTATACAAAGGCACTTGATTGTGTGGATCATAACAAATTGTAGATAACATTGAAAAGAATGGACAAAAAGAAATAATGGGAATCCCAGAACACTTATTGTGCTTATGCAAAACCTATACTTGGATCAGGAGACAGCCATCAAACATAGCAAGAAAACACTTCATGGTTCAAAATTGGGAAGGGTGTGCACCAAGGATATGTCCTGTCTCTCTATCTTTTCAATCTATATGCAGAACATACTATCTGGGAGGCTGGGCTCTTTGAGGAGAATTGTGGCATCAGGATTATGTTATCTGTGTTATGCAGATGACACAACCCTACTTGCTGAAACTGAGGAGGACCTGAAGTACTTGCTGCAAAAGGTCAAGGACTCCAGCCTTCAATATGGATTGAAGACTGGGCAAATTGGCAGCATCATGATAGATGATGAAGAGATTGAGATTGTTACCAGCTTCAGTTTGCTTGGCTCTACAATCAACACTCTTGGTACCAGCAACCAGGAAATTAAAAGATGAATTACATTGTAAAGTCTGCTGTCAGAGACCACTCAGAAGTACTGAAGAGCAACAATGTCAGTCTGGAGACTAAGGTGTGCCTGAAACAGGCCATGGTCTTTGCAGTTACTTGCTATGCATCAGAGAGCTGGATAATGACTAGGGATGATAGGAGGAGAGTTGATGCCTTTAAGCTGCGGTGCTGGAGAAGAGTATTTTATATACCATGGGCTGCTAGGAGAACAAACAAGTTCATCCTGGAGAAGGTGAAGCCAGGCTGCTTGTTGGAGGCAAGGATTCTGAAGTTTCATCTGACATACTTTGGACATGTTGCAAGGTGGGATCAGTCTTTGGAGAGGGATGTCATGCTTGGAAGGGTGGAGGGACAGTGCAGGAGAGGAAGACCCTTGATGAGATGGATTGATTCAACCACTGGGGTAATGGGATAGGTGTGTCGGAGACAATAAGATTGGCAAGGGATAGAGCCAGGTTTCGGGTTGTTCTATATAAGGTTGCTATGAATCACAGGCAAATCGATGGCACATAAAAACAACAACATGTGAGACCCTGTTTTGAAAACAAACCACTACAACATATGAATAATAGGTGATTCATTCCTGTCTTCAAGAATTAGAGAACAGACTTGAAAAATACAATTTGATAAAGCTATATTGTTGTTAGATATAGTCGAGTTGAGTACAATCCACAGACCACCCTATGAACAACAGATCTGACCCTGTCCTACCCTATGCCAGCCTCATCATCTCAGACACACTTGAGCCCATTTGTGGAGTCACTGTTTCAATCCATCTTGTTCAAAGTCTTCCTCTCTTTCACTGATCCTCCACCTTTCCAAGCATGAAGTCCTTTTCTAGGGAACAAACCCTCCTGACAATATGCCCAAAGTATATGAAATAAAGCTTTACCATCCTTGACTCCACGTAGTACCCTGGTTTCACCTTCTCCAAGACATATTTGTTTCTTCTTTTGACAGTCCGTGGGGTATTCAGTAATGTTCTCCAACACTCTTCTGTCTCCTCCTATGTGAATTAGCTCCTCTGAAACCCTGCTAGAGGGTCAGCTATGAATCCATTCCAACGTGATGGTCCACAACAACAATAACACAAAGCGACCGTCAAAGTATGCATAAAGTAAAATGTTAGAAATTTTATTTTGTCTACTATAGAAGTTTGTGGAGTTATTACAGAGGAGATGAAGGCTTGGCCATGTCTCTAACAATATTTATTACATTTTAGAGGGAACCAGGTCATTATATGTGAGAGGACTTGAAGAACTTACTGCATAAGATTAAAGACTACGATCTTCAATTTGGATTAACATCAGGAAAACATCAAGGTCGTCACCACTGGTCCAATAGATAACAGCATGACAAGTGGAGAAAAGATTGATGTTGTCCATAATTTCATCTTAATTGGACCCACAATCAATAGATTTGGTACTAGCAGTCAAGAAATCAGATATGTTGCATTGGGAAATTATACTGTCAAGGACCTCTCCAAAGTTCTAAGGAGCAATGATGTCCATTGAAAGACCAAGTTTCACCTGATTCAAGGCATGGTTTCTAGCCTTTTCAATTACTTGCTATGCATCTAAGTGTTGGAAAATGACTAAGAATGACAAAAGAAAAATTAATGCCTTTGAGTTTTGGTTTTTTTGAGAAGAGACCTGAATATCTTATGCCAAAACCAAACAAATAATGTCTTGGAGAAAGTGCAACCAGGGTGTTCTTTAAAGGTAAGAAAGACCTAGATTTATCTAACATACTTTGTGCATGTTGTTAGGAGGGACTATTCCCTGGAAAGAGACATCATGCTTGGAAAAGTGGAGGGTCAGTGAAAGGGAGGAAGACCTTCAGCAAGATGAATTGACTCAGTGATTGTAACAGTGGGCCCAAATATATCAGAGATGATAAGGATGGCACAGGACAGGACAGAATATAGATTGCTATGAGTTGTTTGTGATTCTAAGGCACCTAATAACAATAACAACAAAAGCAAACCCCCAAAACCACCAAAATCCCTGTCATAGAGTTGATTCTGACTCTTGACAGATCTTTATGTTTCTGGGGATGTAAATCTTTTGGGGAGGAGACTTCCCATCTTTCTTTTGTAAAACAGTTGATGGATTTGAACTACCAACCTTTTGACTAGCTGCCCAAGATGTAACACACCATATCAAGGGGGCGCTGAATACTTGAATTTCAAATTTATAAATCCAAGTATTTCAATTTAGAAATAGATTTTTTTCTCCCACTAAGGAGGATTTTGTAAGTGATTTTCTTCTTGCATTTTTCTTTTATATTGAAAGCGAAAAGTTCAAGGACAACAACAAATGTTTTTAAAATGAATACTGGAGGAACTATCTGAGTCACATTGTGTAGAAATGTTGTAGTTATGTACCATTGAATCAGAACCAATCCATAGCTCACCTGCCAGCAGGTTTTCAGAGGTAGTAAATCATTAGGGAAGAAATTGCCCATCTTTCTGCCACAGAGTAACTGGTGAATTCGGACTGGGTTCCTTCAGGTTTGCATAAAGCTCCTTTTCATTAGGTCACCAGACACAGAATAAGTTGGAGAGGCATTTCTCATGGAAAGAATGGAATGTGTAATGATGTCAAAGTGAGAAGCAATATGGAGTGTTTGGAAAACCATCTGCAGGTGAGCAGCAGCATATTTTATTGGTTAAAGCACATGCTCTGGATTTGGATCTAACTTTAGGTGTTGATCTGTAATGCATCAGTTTTGTGTCTTCAGAGAAGTCTGTTAGCATCAGATTTTGTCTAACTTCAGGTGAAATACTGAGAATCACCATCAGCCCAAAGCTGATTCCTGCAAGGTGTTTTGTGAAGATCAGATACAGTCCCTTTCCCCAATCTTTTTATCAATTCTGACACCAACTATCCTTCCCATGCACTCCTCTTCTGGGTTTGATAATTTGTTGCAATGGTCATACAAAAATCACTGATGAAATTTGGGATTATGTCATTTATTAGGGAAATAAAATGATACAGCTTGGGATCAGAATCTGTTTGGAAGTAAAAGGAACATTTCAGGAACTGATGCATTTGTCAGTCAGAACAACTTTCTACCAAGATAGCTCTCAGGCCTATGGTAGTCAGCAGGCTACTCTTGGCCCTCTGTTATTGGTCCTATTCAGGTCATTACTGTTTTGGCTTGGGTTGTAGTCTTTTGGGTTCAATGTCAGATATTTGGAGATAGCCCACTCCACTAGTGAACTTCCTGCTTGAAAGCTCTCAATTCTTACACTCCATTGGTCAGTGAACCCACTGCAGCCACCCTGTCCCAGTCATGTTATGTCACAGTCATTGCTCCCCTGGTCCTTGTTCCTGCACAGTTTTGTGCCATCTTATACCATCTCCAGTGTTACAGCTGTCTTTCCTGAATGTCTCTCCTGGATCTAGGATTTCCTTAGTTTAAATACTTCTGGTTGAGAGGGTTTTTCTTCCTTTCAAAGATTAGCCATTTTTTAAGCTTGCTCCTTTAACCAAGGCCACAAACGGGCTAATCCCCTCAGTAGGTCATAGGCATTTTATATGAATTTTAATTGACTAACCCATGCAAAGTTTTTCTGTAACTTGTTTGCTTAGTAAATGTTATAAATCCTATGTATATAAATGATCTAATCCCACTGCAAAATCATTTTGGCAGAAGTATAAACCCAGAGCTAGAAAGGCCATTTCTAAAGAGAAAGCCATTGCACTGCGAGTTTCCATTTTCATTCTTATTGCCAGAAATCACTGTTAATTTGATTGCTGTCTTTGCTCCTCTTAGAGATAAAGAGAATGGTAAAAGATAAAATAGACAAGAAAGATAAAGACAAACTCTTGAAGATTTTCTATTTTATACAATAGATAAAAGGTCATTGGAATATAATTTATTATGATATTGATAAATAATGTTATTTATGTTTTACAAATAAAGAGAAAGACAATCTCTAACGTAATTATCAGTGATTTACTGTAGTGATACAAAACAGGATCTTGAAATCCTCCCCCTCTCCAAGCTTTAAAGAGAAAGTACAATTTATTTTTAAGTGCAGTCTTAGAATGATAAAAAAAAACACTGCAACACTAAACAGACCACAAGATCGTCTAAAAGCTGGAAAATCAAAACATTCCTTATTGACACCAAATGAGAATAGCGAAAAGCACAAATGACAGGCAATGTAATGTCTGCAGGCAACGGTTTTCTGACAGAACTTTTAAGGAAATTAAAAACCGTTATGAGATTCTGCCATCACCTGATAATCACATTTTATCCTATTAGTGATTTTGGAATTTCTGACTGTTTTTTAATTTACTGAATTTTTGAGTTTAAGAACAAAACTATGAATGTCTTAAATGGAAATTTACACCCCCCCAATACTCTTCATCAGTATTAATGGCAATGAATTACATAAAATTATTATTTTATTATTATTATTATTTATTAGTATCACTAATATTAGGGGGCTCTGGTGGCTTAGTGGTAAGAAGCTGCGCTGCAATCCCAAGAGCACAAGGTTTGAAACCACCAATTGCTTCGTGGGAGAAAGATGGGCAATCTCCTCCTATGCGATCAAACAGACTGGGAAAACTCATGGGAGGGTCAGCAATGGGTCAGTTCCGACTCAACAGTATACAACAATAACAACATCAGTAACATTAGAAGAGGAAGACACTGTATGAGATGTAATGACCTAGTGACTGCGGTAATGTGGGCAGGTGTATTGGAGACAATGACATTGGCATAGGACAGGGCAGAGTTCAGAGATCCTCAACATAGGGTCTCTATGAGTCGCAGGAGACTCCATGGCACATAATAACAACACTGTGGTACTCAAAAGGGAATTGAGCCACTAAGGTGGCGCCTCTCTGGCAATTGGAAGCTGCACTGTAATCACAAAGGCACATGGTTTGAATCCACCAGCTACTCCATGGGACAAATACGGACAATCTTCTTCCTCGTGACTTACTGCCTTTGAAGACTTCCAGAGGCTCAGCTTCTATGGGTCTATTCCAACTAGAGGCACACAAGAATATCAACAAGAAGAAGAAGCTGGAGAAAGTTAGGCAAGCTCCTCCTGTGTGATTTACAGCTTGAGGGGTGGGGAATGCCCTGGGAGGTCAGCTATGTGTCAGTTCAAACTCGTCAGTAATGAGCTTTGAGGTTTTGTTTTGATTACTGTATTAGTCATTAATATATTAATATGTCCAAACTGGATTCCAGCCCCATTCTGCTGACCAAATGAGTTTCGATGGCACTTAACAACAACATATTAATATTTATTTCATTCCCAATTCTCGCTACTCAAGGGAGGTATCAAACAGGTGAAGATCAAGTTTAATGCCTTCAAAAGTTAAAGTTTATGAGGTGAAATTGAAGAATCAAATTGAGTTGCTGAGAAACCAAAAATGAACGAGTGAATGAGACGTGCGAAGATTCACTTCAGAGATGGGACATAGAGGGCATTTTCTGAACTTGAGATTTAGCACCATCTGGTTCACACTGCATGCTTTCACAATAGCTAAGGCCTAGTCTGTGACACAAATTTTAAACTGTGCAGAAATATATGCCCATAGCCAAGCTGTCTTTTCTTCCTACTGCTTAAAGGTCTTTACATTTATGTTTCAATCACTGATGGTAGTCGCCTGTAATTACTACTTGCGGGGACTTCGCTTTTGTTTACTTGGTAGCTGTGGTGCACCACATATAGCAGAAAAAAGAAACAAAAATCTCCTTTCGCTTTTCAGTTAGAAAAAGCTAAGCGGTCCCTCTCAGACCTTTCATTCTCTTATTTTAGCCCTAGGCACTACTAAATAGCTTTCCGACGAAAACGAGAGCACTGTCATTCTAGCAGAGCGCTCCTGTCCTGGGGCGGGAACAGGTGAAACTCCGCCTCTCACGCCCAATCCCAGCTCCCTGCCAGTGGACAGGAAGCAGCGACAGACCTAACAGCCCGGGAACCGAGCCCCGTGCGCATGCGCGCGCCCCTGGGGCGCCTGGGGGAGGGGCGGGAGGAAGGGGTGCGGCTCCGCGAGCCCGTTGGGTGCCCGCGCGTCACGTGGTGAGGAAGGAGGCGGAGGTCCCAGACTCGGGGGAGGGGGTAAGAAGAGGGAAAGAGCGAGGGTAGGGAAGCGGGGAAGGGAGGAAGGAAACGAACGAGGGGGAGGGAGGTCCCTGTTTTGGAGGAGCTGGGAGCGTTGCCGGCCCCTGAAGTGGAGCGAGAGGGAGGTGCTTCTCTGTTTCTCCTGCCGGGGGAGGTCCCGGCTTCCCGTGGAGGCTCTGGACCAAGCCCCTTCAGCGTCTCCCTCCGGATCGATGTGCTGCTGTTAACCCGTGAGGAGGCGGCGGTGGCGGCAGCGGAAGATGGTGTTGCTGAGAGTGTTAATTCTGCTCCTTTCCTTGGCGCCGGGGCTGAGAGGTGAGGCAGGACCCCGAGCGCCGCGGGCGCCGTGACTACGGCGGACCGCGCGGCGGGAGCGGCGGCCGGGCTGAGCGGAGCCAAGTCGCGCG
The DNA here is from genome assembly GCF_000299155.1 of Elephantulus edwardii. Taxonomy (NCBI): domain Eukaryota; kingdom Metazoa; phylum Chordata; class Mammalia; order Macroscelidea; family Macroscelididae; genus Elephantulus; species Elephantulus edwardii. The sequence goes on from NW_006399895.1 coordinate 4,146,096, forward strand.
GCGACGCGGGCGCGTCAGTCAGCCCGGCCGGCCGGCGGCGCCACTCGGACGCGTCGCGCTCCCCGCTCCCTATTGTCCCCCGCGCCCCGACCGCGTTCCTATCCGTGGCGGGCCGTGGAGGCTCCGCGCCTCTGGCGAGGCCTTCCCTGCCCCCATCGCCCCGGCTGCAGGGGAGGCGGGGGTCGCTTCCCAGAGCAGCGAAGTCCAGAGATCCGGTGCTCAGGCGAGAGTGGTGGAGCCCAGGCCGGTGTCTCCTCCATTCCTCCAGCCTGTTCCGCGGGCGCTGGGGCAGGCAGCCTCAGCGGTGCAGGCGGTCTTTGCAGCTCTTGTTTTGCGCTCACACTCCTCACCCTTCCGCCCCCAACCCCTGCTAGGGGATTTCAGAGTCCGCTGGGTCGTGGAGAACCTCCGCGCAGACTCGTGGGAAGTTGTGATGTTTGCGGCCGGGCTGGTGTATTGTTCTTTCCCGGGCGCGGCGATCCGCACCGACCCTGTTCTGGAGAGCGGCCGCCGGGAGAGAGCTGACAGTCATCTTCGGCTTGTCTGAGACCTGAGACCACCGGCCTCGACTCTGCGTAATGCGCTGCTTGTACCTGTGCGTTTGGAGAGCGGTCTCTGGAGGGTGTGTTTGTATTTGGTGAAAAGATGCTGTTGCCTTAGGGGAAGGGTTTGGTGGGAAGCACGTAATAACCTTTGATCTCTCAGCTGCATTCTGAGGACAGCCCCTTGGGTCACCCAACCCGTAGAGTTTTCGTAAACTCTCAGGTGGAGTGGCCGTGCAGTGGATTGTCACAACATTGACATTCCTCAAACAGCTGCTCATTGGAACCGATTTGCTCAAAGCATTTGTTTTTTCCTCCCCGTGACCCTGGTTTTGAAGACGATTTTTAAATTGTCTTGGCATAATTTGGTGTAAAGTGCTTACTTTAGGTAGCTTTTTGGCTAGTCTCAAAGTGTAGTTAAAAGCTTCAAGGTATTCTAGAGAGCGTTGCATTGAAAAAAAAAAAAAAAAGCCCAAAAAACTCAACACACCAACAAATCAGAATACTTCGTATGAGTGGCTAACCTCTCTGTTATTTAGAAAATCTCTGTTATTTTTGCAGGTAGTGAATTGGTTCTCTCCTTTTCTTTGTCGCTTTCACTTACGACCACAAGGCCAAGTGCTCTGTATTAAGTAATCCAGGGATGAGATAAACTGTGTAGGCAGACTTTTGTTGTAGTTCCTAGTGGGCATTTGTTAGATACATTTTAAGAGAAGCATACATTAGAGACCTTTTATGAATGCATTTTTTTGACGCCAACGCTCGTATATATTCTAAATGTGGCTTCCAAGAAGTCATTTTTCCTATCATTTTTCGCTCTTTGTGATTATAACCAGAAGTCACAGTACACCACTGAGACAGTGAAAAGTAAGACGAACTTCAAAGACACTTTACTGATGAGTTGTTGTGTGTTGTTGAGTTGGAATTGACGCATAGCTGACCCTTCAGTGGATTTTCAGAGGCAGTAAATAACATTGGCAGCAATAAATTGCTGGTCATTCTCCAGATGAGCATGTGGTGGATTTGAACCTCTTGTCTTATGAGTAGTACGTAAAATGAGTGCTTATGAGTAGTATGTAAAATGACCTTTGTTTTTTAAGAAGGAAAACAGTAGAGACTATTAGGAACCTGATGTTTGAAGATTTATTGACAGACTGGTTTTTGAGTCAAGACCCTTGTTATCCAGAAATTTTCATGATTCACATCTTCAGAATCTTTTATAAAGTGTCTGGTATCTTACTTAAAATTGGCTGTTTGACATTTTTATTTTTTAAGAAGACACTTTTAAAAAATATATGGAAATATTTGTATTTTTATTGTAATGTGTAATTTCCATTTACTAAGTTATTCATGGTCAAGTTGTAAGCCTTTGATACATGGTAGTTTATAAACTAAATTATGCTTAAGTTGATTATATATGTTTATCTTAAGTGAGAATTTAATGTGTGCATGTTAGAAGTTGTAGATACACATTTAATTTAAAGTAGAAATTGTTTTCAAACCATTGTAGTTGCTTTTTTTTGCAGTTTTTTAGTCACTGCTGTGTGTTAGATTTTAGAATGCTTTTTGTATAGCTGGTTTGGGAGGATGCAAGAGAGAATGAAATTATTTAGAATCATAAAACTTTTAAGTTCCTGATACTGCCCATTTTTAGCATATATACCCCATCTTATGTTGTCTTGTTGTTAAGTACCAGTGAGTTGAAACTAGCTCATAGCTGATTGTACAGGAGGAGATTACCCATCTTTCTACTTTGTACCTCTGGTTGTCATCACAATTCCTCACCAGTAGACCACCAGAGCTCTTTTATGTTGTATTAGTAGGAGGATGCAGTAAGATTTTCTGGAGTTCGGCAAGTGCATGTATAGACATGTACACAACTTGATACATTAAAATATTTTTATTATTTGAAACCATATAGAAATATCAGGGAACCGAATCACTGTGAGTTGAAATGACTTGAAGGAAACGTAAAAAAAAATTTTTTTTTAAATTTACTATTCTGATTTCTCAACTTTCCCATGCTCTGATGGCGTAGTGGCTGCAATCCTGAAGGCACAAAGTTAGAAGCCACAAGCTGCTCCACGGGAGAAAGATGGGCAGTCTCCTCTCGTGCGATTAACTGCCTCTGAAAACCTGCTAGAGGGTCAGCTATGGGTTGTTCTGACTCTATGGAATAGACCACCACCACCACCAGCAGCAACAAAAATTCTGATTTAGTGAAGCCCAAATAGTTTGCATGTATGTGAATGGTACTTCTTAAAACAGATATGGAATATTATGCTGCATTGAAAAACAAGGAACTCATGCAGTATTATTCAAAATGGGTGACCCTGGAAGACATTATGCTGAGTGAGGTATCACAGTCACAAAGGGACAAATGCTATATGGTGCCACTGTTGTAGAATGAGGCTGACATTGGGGTGGGGGTAAGACTGAG
>NW_006399895.1:4149252-4156515 GCF_000299155.1 Elephantulus edwardii
GTGGGCGGGGAGAAGGGTGCAACAATGAATGAATGGAATTCCAAAATCTGTAGATGTTCATTGAAATGAAAAATAAATAAATAAATAAAAAACAGATATGTTCAATCCTTTTTATTTTGGTTTTTTTTTTCTTTTCTCACTTTTGAGCTTGAAAAGTCAAACTATTTCAGCTGTAGGAGTTAATGAATTCTCTAATGTTTCAGTTTGATTAGATCATACATGAAATGAATATTGTAGCATGCCATGCTTTTTATATTGAAACATCTCGTGTAAATGCTTTGCTTCATGCTATGCCCTCTATAGAGTAAATTTTCTGAAAGTTTTGTTAGTGATTTTTGTCCAGAAGTTTTAAAAGTTCAGCTTTAAACTTTTTCTCTTTTTACCAGCCCATAAGAGTTTATGAAAAGAGGCCAACTTTTTGTCATATCATGGAGGGACTGTGACTTCTCATCTTTTTTAGACTGCCCCAAGTATATTTAAAAATCTCAAAGTATGCTTGCTTAAAACTTGAAATTGACAGTGCACTCAACCATTCAGTTATGTCATTTTTAGGCTCCTTTTAAAGCCACAACCTATGTGAACAGTTTGTTCTGGGTGTGTGTACAGTACTGATTTGCATATCAGAAAGTGAGACATAGCAGAGCCCTGTGTGTTTGGTGATATTTCTTTGTAACCTGGTTAGGGCTTTTCATAGTTGTATATTACCCAATTTTTTTAAAATTCTGAAAGCTCAAAGGGCTCAGTGAGGAAATTAGGGAACATTTCTATAGTGCCTGTTGTCATCTGATAATGTTTTAGGTGTGTCCCACTTTCAGAATTTACTTGGGTAATATTTTATATTCAAAGTTAATTGAGATTTGATGAAATAATTTGCCCAGTTTCATCCACCTGCTAAAGTGTCCAAGTAAATATATCCAATCCAGGCTGACTTCCAAGCCTAAGATTTGCTGCCCACGTTTCTTTGAAAGCAGTTTTCAGGGATTCGCTGAAAGGTTGCTGTCTTGTGGCCTAGGATGGAGCCACCTTGGAGATGTGTTTTGTTTGATGTGCATAGTATATTTGAATTTCAACTAGTTATCGTTGAAAAAAATAAGGAAGTTTCTCAGTGACCTAGTAACTTTCTGAATTGTTTGCAAAACTTGGAAATCTGGGTACTATTAGACTGCTTTCTGGAGTGAAGAGTAGAGTGGTAGCTGCTATCCTTATACTGGATGTGTTCTTACCTGTCACTGCAGTCTCCACCATTCCTGCTACTGATATACCTAGCTTACTTCATTTAGTTTTGTTTCATGCTTGGCCTTGTAGGCATGTTGTTTGCATCTCTGCCTCAGCTTCATTATTGCACATACACGGATCAGTTTTAAAAATTAGCTTTATAAAAATTACTGTTACCTACAACCCGGAGAAGATCAAATAGATGAATGGAATCTTCTAAGAATCAAATCCCTTTGCACATCTAAAAACTTATCCAACAGGGTAAAAAGGGAAGCCATAGATTGGGAAAAAGTATTGGTAATGACATATTAGATAAGGGACTTATATCCTCAATTTATAAAATACTTGAGCACCACAAGATAAAGGTAAATAATCCAATAGAAAAATGGGCACAGAATATGAACAGATACTTCACCAAAGAAGACATTCAGGTGGCCAATAAGCACATGAAGAAATGTTCAAAAGCCCTAGCTCTGAGAGATGCAAATTAAAACAGCTATGAGATATCATCCCACTCCAGTCAGAATAGCAAAATTTAACAGAACAGCAAGCAACAAATGCTGGCGAGGTTGTGAAGAGACTGGAACCCTTATTCACTGTTGGTGGAAGTGTAAAATGGTGCACTGTGGCGCTTTCTCAAAAAGTTGCAAATAGAGATACCATTTGACCCAGCAATTCTACGACTGGGAATATACCTCAAAGAGACCATAACTGCCACCCCAGCAGATATATGCACACCCATGTTTATCACAGCTTTGTTCACAATAGCAAAGAGTTGGAAACAACCTAAGTGCCCATCAACAAACGAATGGATAGAAAAGCTGTGGTATATTCACACAATGGAATACTGTGCTGCGTTGAAAAAAAAGGAACTCATGCAATATTATTCAAAATGGATGACCCTGGAGGATGTTATGCTGAATGAAGTATCTCAGTTACAAAAGGACAAATACTGCTTGGTGCCACTGTTGTAAAACAAGACTGCCTTTTGTCAAGAGGGGCCAGTCCTTTGAAAAAGATACCATGCTGGGAAAAGTGGAGAGTCAATGAAAGAGAAAACACCTTCGATGAAATAGATTAACATAGTGACTGCTACAGTGCTCTTAAGCACAAGGGATATGGTAAGGATCTTGGGATAGGATGAGATTTTGATCTGTTGATCATAGGATCTGTATGAGTTGTCAGTTTGAAGATGCTTAACACCACAAGCAACAACAATATTTTCATGAGGACACTAATCATTCATACTTGACACACTCTGGTATACAGTATTAAGTTCTGAGTTCTCCTTGAAAAAAAGTACTTTTGAGCAGTAGTGTTTTGGTTTTAGTTTTGTTTGGTATGTATTTTGATATTCGTGGTTTGTGTGTGTATATATGTATGTGTGGTGTTTTGACTTATTGAAGTTTACTATTGAGGTTGCCAGGTTTTTAATTTTTAAACAATTGAGATTATATTGTACTAGTGGGTTTTGCTAGTTAAAGAGGGGCACGGTAGAAAGGAGGAAACTGACAAAATACCAGAAGACACAACAAATCAAATGAACGTTTTCTTAGTTGCAGGTATCTATCTAGTCTGTCTGTCTGTCTGTCTATCTGTCATCATCTATCTCTATCATGGCCTGCATTTAGGATGTGAATACTGTGGTTCCAAATTAATAAACTGTGGTTATTTTTCTCTGTGTGGTTTTATAATAAAACTTTGATAATCTTGGTCTGTGAAGTTAAAAAGTTCTAAAATTTTGAGTCAAGGTGTACAGTATTACAGGTTATAATGAATATGAGCATTTGGAATTTTATCCTACTTTTGTTCCAATCTTGTTAAATTTTGCATAGATGTACAGTAGTATGTAGATAGTGTTTCAGAAGCACTGCTCTATGTGATTGAAAGAAATTTGTTAAGTTCATAGTGGAGGGGAGAAATTAAAGGTATACTAATAAAGATACACTAATATTTTTTCTCTTTAAATTGCAGTCAGGTATATCATGTAAGAATATGCCTGGTAGTCTTGATAATATTTGAATTAGGACTTTCTGATTTAATAAATAAGTAGAATAAATGGTGAAGTAGGTTAAGAATTGGGATGCTAACAAATTAGTGATTTGAGCCTACCAAATGAATGCTGTGGGAGAGAAAGAAGCAGCAGTGTAATCCTGTTAAGATGTACAACCTCAGAAACCCCATAGTGCAGGGTCCTAGTTTTGCTTTGAGTGAAAATCAGCTCCACTAGTGGGTTTAATTTGGTTTTAGTTATTTCAGAAATAAATTGGGGAAAATTATCTTATCTTTGCATTTTAGGCAGTATATTTGAAAAAAGGATTTGGGTAGTAGATTTCTTTTTTATCTATCTTTGCGTCTAGTGATGATTTCATGGAAAACACACCCCTAAACTTTGGACTTTGCATTTGGCTTCCAAAAAGTACAAACAGGATCCTGTATTTATGAGCTGAAGGAGTGGTTACCACTTTTCATGAGAATGAAATAGGATTGTCTGTAAAAGTGTTATAGAGATTATAAAGTGTTGGGCAAATATTAGGAAAATTATGTTTTTCTAGGTCTAATTTTATTTGTAATCTTTGAGTTACAAAATAGAGATGGGTGTGGGAATGTGAAATGGTACAACTACTATGAAAAGCAGTTTGACATTTTCTAAGAAAGTTGGGAATAGAAATACCATTTGATCCAGTGATCCCACTACGGAATATATAGCCCAAAGAAATAAGAGCTGCAGCACAAGCTGTAATACACACAAAGTTATTGAAGCATTATTTATAATAGCAAAGAGTTTGAAACAAATGCCCAAGAATGGATGTGTGCCTGAAGAAGCTAGGTTACATCCACCCAGTGGTGGATACATCACTTTGTGATTATTGTGCAGGAATGGATGACTCTGGAACAGATTATTCTGAGTGACATGTCAGTTATAAAAGGACAGTTATATAAGACAACTGATGCAAAAAAGTTACAGAAAGTATACACAAAATTAATCTTGGCGGGTTAACATGCGGGAGAATGGAGGGAGATGGAACAATAACATAGGTGAGGGGATAGGCAACATACAGTAAAAGAGTGACTAGATATTTTAATTAATGATGTTAATAACTTATTAGTGTTATAAAACATAATGAATGAAAAACCAATACACTTTGTATACTTTCACTTTAAAAATAAACTAAAAAAATAATAAAAATGCTTAAAAATACAGATGGATAAAATATATTTCCACAAGCTGAGAATGATGCTATTTTTACACAGATAATGTGTCTCTGTTTGTTAGTGAGTTCTTCACCCTTTCCTACTATATTTACAAGAATACCACTTGGGGATGAGGAAATGATTGACAAATGTAAAAATGCTGTGTTTAAAAATATGTACTAGAACATCATTAGGGATCATCAAAGGAGAGGAAGACCCCCTAATGAAATGGATTGACACTGCCTGCTGTCTCAGATGAGGAGGATGGCACAGGTTTCAGAATGTCTGTATGGTATGGACTCAATGGCACCTGATGACAACAACAACAACAACAAAGTAGCTTAGTGGTTAAGAAGTTGTGCTGCTGACCAAAAGTAGACCATTCTAGTCTACAAGCTACTTTGTAGGAGAAGGTGGGCAGACTCTGGTGTGAATTACAGCCTCTGAAAACCCAATGAGGGTGAGCTATGAGTTGGTTTCAATTGCATGGCACAAAGCAATAATAATAAAACATCATTACTAGTATTAGGAAGTAGAATTTTAAAATATTTGTAATTTCTTGTCATAGCAATTGCTGACATCACTTTTTAGTGTTAACCAGTGAATATTTTCCAGAAATTATTGTAAATTTACATAATAATATTTTTATAATCTGACAGCCTTTTAAAAATGAGCATGTAGTAAAATATATAAGCAAGGCAGGCACTGAGCTATTTTTAAATTGTCAAAAAGAAGACTATTCAATAAAGATATCATGTTACTTCTGTTTGTACCATAATCTTGTATTTTGTAGATCATGCTGCTTTTAATTTTAGACTGCTTTAGTTTACTATGGCAAAACCTATAGAAGGGAGCTCGGGGGGCTTAGTGGAAAGGATGGTACTGTATGCCTTTCCACAAAGTCACAAGGTTCACCAGTTACTCTGTGGGGTAAAAATAGGCAGTTTCCTTCTTTTGATTTATTGCAACTTGCGGGAGGGTCAGCTATGACTCACTTCCAACTTGATGGACATAATGACAACAGTCTGTAAAGAGTTATGCTGCTGACCCAAAGGGTGCACTTCTCCAACAGTTTGAATCCACTGGTGGCACTGTGGGAGAAAAATGGGTGGTTACCAACTTTAATTTACAACCCTGAAGCCAAGACAAGAATCCCTCTACTTCAGAACAGCTTTCTCTCCCCGCCCCCCATCCATAAGCATTTTATTTCAGATCTGGAAGGACAGTGAGAACAGCTTTTTTTGAGTTTTAAGTATTTTTATCAGAATTCTCTTATGTGTCGGAGGACAGAGACTTTATTCTTAGACTGAGACTTTATTCTTAGACTGTATTTTAGGAAGCACTAGTGGCCTAGTGATAAGGAGGTGAACTGCCAACCCAAAGACAGATAGTTCAAAGATTGACATCTCCTGTGTGATTTTACAGCATTTGAAAACTTGCTTGAGGGTCAGCTGTGAGTCATTTTCTGTGCAGTGGCAAATAACAACAGCAGCACAGTATATTATGATTTATAATGAATATAAAAGTGTATTGAAAGAGCACAGGTTTGCAAAATACTTTGCTAAGTGAGTAGACTGGCCTTCTTAATAGATTTTATACAGCTATTTAATAGAAATTTTAGTCTAGTGAAAGTCTTAGTTTAACTTGCCACCTAAATCATGAAAATAGCTTTATTATATGAAATTTAATGTTATAATTTTTTTTGTTAAAATTGGAATATTCCTGTGGTAAAATGAAGCTCATAATCCTTGAGTCCAAGGAGCACTCTGGTTACTTTTTTTCCAAGATGTATTCATTGTCCAGCTTTCAGGTGCATAGCAAGTGATTGAAAAGCTCATGACTTGAATCAGGGACACTTGAGTCTTTAAAATGACATCATTCTTCAGGACTTTGGAGAAGTTCATGACAGGCTTTCCAAATGCTATATGTCTCCTAATCTCTTGATTGCTTGTCCCAAGCGTGTGGATTGTGGATCCAAGAAGGAAGAAATGGTTAGTCTTTTCTCCATCTATCATGATGTTGCCTTTTGCTTGGCCCAGTGGTGAGAAGAAAAACTGATGCCTTTGAGTTGGTGTTGAGGTTGTTGTGTACCGTTGAATTGGAACTGACCCTCCAGCGGGTTTTCAGAGGCAGTTAATTACACAGGAAGAGATTGCCTATCCTTCTCCCGTGGAGCAGCTAGTAGATTGGAATCATGTGCCTTCAGTATTGCAGTGCAATTTCTTACCACCAGACCACCCCAGCTCCCTGTATTGTTGAAGTACTGCATATCTTATGGACTGTCAAAAGAACAAACATATGTCCTGGAGAATGTGCATCCAAAGTGCTCTTTGGAGGTGAGGATTGCCTGCTTTGTCTTACATACTTTGATAATATTGTTGGGACGGATTATTCTTTGGAAAGGGACCTCATGCTTGGAAAGATGGAGGGTCAGCCAAAGAAAGGAAAACAGTGAGATGGATTGATACAGTGAATGTGGGAGTGGACTCAGGTGTGTCTAGTGGATGAAAAGGATGGTGCAAGATAGGACAAATTTCAGATCTTTTGTTCGGAGGGGTCACAGTGAATCATTGTTGACATCACCTAATAGCAACAACTGTGATAAAGATTGATGATAGGCTTGGACTCCCCGTGGAGGCCAACATGCTCTGTTTTATAGGATAAATATGAATTAGAATGGATGTTATGGCAGTCCATTCTGCTAGTACTTCTCTAGCACCTGGTTTTAATACTCTTCTTCTCTTGTCAGTCCCGCTTTATAGCAGTGGCACCATGCAGTATTTGTCCTTTTGTGACTGAGATATTTCACTCAGTATAATGTCCTCCAGGGTCACCCATTTTGTATAATATTTC